>NC_092347.1:52050860-52350860 GCF_963676685.1 Mytilus edulis
CTTGATATTTCCTATGTTGTAGATGTTTGGACATCTGAGGTAAGATATACTTGATATTTCCTATGTTCTAGATGTTTGAACATCTGAGGTAAGATATCCCTGATATTTCCTATGTTCTAGATGTTTTGATATCTGAGGTAAGATATACTTGATAATTCCTATGTTCTGGATGTTTTAGATACCTTAGGTTAGATATCTGATAATTTCTATGTCCAGAAGTTTTGGATACATGAGGTAAGGTGTACTTGATATTTCATATGCTCTAGATGTTTTGGATACCTTAGGTTAGATATCTGATAATTTCTATGTCCTGAAGTTTTGGATATCTGAGGTAAGATATCCTTGATATTTCCCTTGTTCTGGATGTTTGGACATCTGAGGTAAGATATCCTTGATGTTTCCCATGTTCTGGATGTTTACTTATGTAAGATGTACTTGATATTTCCCATGTTCTGGATGTTTGGACATCTGAGGTAAGATATCCTTGATGTTTCCCATGTTCTGGATGTTTGGATATCTGAGGTAAGATATCCTTGATGTTTCCCTTGTTCTGGATGTTTGGACATCTGAGGTAAGATATCCTTGATGTTTCCCATGTTCTGGATGTTTGGATATCTGAGGTAAGATATCCTTGATATTTCCCTTGTTCTGGATGTTTGGACATCTGAGGTAAGATATCCTTGATGTTTCCCATGTTCTGGATGTTTGGATATCTGAGGTAAGATATCCTTGATGTTTCCCATGTTCTGGATGTTTGGACATCTGAGGTAAGATATCCTTGATGTTTCCCATGTTCTGGTTGTTTGGATATCTGAGGTAAGATATCCTTGATATTTCCCTTGTTCTGGATGTTTGGACATCTGAGGTAAGATATCCTTGATGTTTCCCATGTTCTGGATGTATGGATATCTGAGGTAAGATATCCTTGATATTTCATTTGTTCTGGATGTTTGGACATCTGAGGTAAGATATCCTTGATGTTTCCCATGTTCTGGATGTTTACTTATGTAATATATCCTTGATGTTTCCCATGTTCTGGATGTTTGGACATCTGAGGTAAGATATCCTTGATGTTCCCATGTTCTGAATGTTTGGACATCTGAGGTAAGATATCCTTGATGTTTCCCATGTTCTGGATGTTTGGACATCTGAGGTAAGATATCCTTGATGTTTCCCATGTTCTGAATGTTTGGACATCTGAGGTAAGATATCCTTGATATTTCCCATGTTCTGGATGTTTGGACATCTGAGGTAAGATATCCTTGATGTTTCCCATGTTCTGGATGTTTGGACATCTGAGGTAAGATATCCTTGATGTTTCCCATGTTCTGGATGTTTACTTATGTAAGATGTACTTGATATTTCCCATGTTCTGGATGTTTGGACATCTGAGGTAAGATATCCTTGATGTTTCCTTTGTACTGGATGTTTGAATTCCTGAGGTAGAATATCCTTGATATTTACAACACACTCTTATTTCTTATACTAAGACCAATCATTTAATTTCAATATTGTGCTTAAATGAAATGTCTTTGACAATTCTGTATATTGAATTTGTATGTTTAGCAAGGATTATGAACCAGTTCCAACAAGTAGCAATATTTAAAAAAAAAATCAAAAATCCAGAAACTAGTTGTAGAAATATAAGCTGACCTTAACTTTCAACACTGCCATACTTTCAAAGTAAGCTAAAAGATGTTTTAAAATCAGTTTTTTATCATTTTTTTACAGTAATAAAAAGTAAACCTGAAAATTGTGAGTCAAAAGAATTGTACATAAAAAAACATATGTACCAAAAGTTCTTAAAACATGATGAATAATTTGATCTCAAAATCTTTTTTCAATTAAACTCTTATTTGATAATGAGTCATATATGTTTTATTTACAGGCAATTGTATATGCACTAATTAAAACGAAATCCTATGGCAGAACGAAAGCTAAAGAACAATTTTATAAAGGTGTTTATATGACAAAGAGTGAGAGAGAGAGACAACATCAATCGTTAATGGAGTTTCGCGGTTATACGGCTGAAGAAAAAGAAGAAGCTTTACAAAAGTCACAGCAAAGGATGGAAACCTTTAAATATAAATATGGTTTAACATAGAAACATTGAAACTAAGTTGTCTTTACTTTGTGAAAATTTATCAAATTATCATTGAATTATAGTAAACCAGCTTATTTTCATTTCTTTCCTGATTAGTACAATTAGTCAAATATAAATGGTCTTGAATATGTAACACCTAACACCTGGGTTTTCCCTTATATATTTACATCAGGATATTCAGGAAATCATGAAAATAAATTACACCAAAGCTGGCTGAAAAGGTCTTAACATGAAATAAAGTGTGCATGGTTTACAATATAGCTGACTCCAATCAATAAATCACATCATCACTGATAAATACAGACATGCTCAGAGTGGGGAGGAATACATTTTTTTTTAAGTATAACATACAACACAGTCATCTGTCCACATTATTTGGTGTATGAATTGATAGAGGATTTTGAATATTATAAGAAAGTCTAGAAATTTAATCAAGAAAAAAGCTTTAACTTTAGACCAGGAAGATAAATGTTTTAAAAATTTGATTGAAGACTTTTGGGATTTTAATTGTGTAGTCTATTAAAAAAAACTCAATGTATTTTCATTTTTTATATCAAATTCCAGTATCAAATAAAAACCCAAAGACTTTGCATTTGGAAACAGTGTCAAGGTAATAAAAAATGCTTTGGCACAAAGTTACACTTTCATAATCATAATGATGACAATCATTACTGAATTATTTCTTGTAAAAATCATGTTTTTTTTTTACTAAAACAGAGATGTAGGATGTTTCATTTTACATATGGGACAATGAAAACAAATCTGTTGGATCAATAACACCTGTTAATTATTTTTATTTTTTTATCTTTACACGAAATTTTACAACTAAAACAACAATCTTTGTTTATAATTGAATTGAAATACAGTTGATCTCTTGTTCTAAGCAGGGGTTGACTGGAAATTCAATTAGCTTTGAGATATGTTATAAAGTACATATGTATATGTTTCAGACCATACAAGTATTTGGACCGTACGCGTACAGTCCGGACCGTATACGTATACTTGTACGGTCCAGCACGAGCTGACCATCGTGACATGTGATTGGAACTTATGTGTTAAATTTAAACAAACATTTATCACAATCTATATTTTTATTTTTATAAATTGTTATCATTACAATTAGATGGATAAAATGAACAAATGAACAATTGAAATTAAATATTTGTTTAATTGTATATCTGAATCCTATTTTGGTAGTCTCACCCAAGGTGACACTTGCTACCACAATTAATGATAGATTTTTTACATTTACATGTTTGAGTTCATTCATGTTCCTTTGCATCTGCATTTTTTGTAAAGTTTCTAATATTCTAAACAATTGTTCTCCCACATTATGTTAAACTTTCGATATCGTCAATTTCAATGATCATAATTCAATTAATGTATTACTGATCGACATTCTAAAAACAAGATATTAACAGATTTAGTTAGCGTGAATTTTTTAAATAGTTAAAAAATAAAGTTTTTATTTCAATTACAATTGAACTTTTCAATATTAATTTGAGAGTTAAGTTATGTTGATCTGTTACATGCATTTGTAACTTATAAACTTAAGCAACTTCTTAATTATATTAATCAGATTGTACGCGTACGGTGCGTCCGTCTGAGTATTTTGAAAAAGTACGCATACGGTCAAGACCGTACGCGTACGGTCCAAATACTCATATGGTCTGAAACACATATATATAAAAAAAAGTTAGGTGAAGTCTGTATGCTGGTAACATATAAGAAAATTATTAAAAGATAACGATTTCAATGCATCACTTTTTTAATAGTTATTTCACTGCTTTCGCAGATCTTCAGGTAATGTGACTTGTATACATATATAACAATTGATTGACGTTAACAATAGTATGACGTTTTTTCCAGAGGAAGAAAGAAAAATTATTCATAAACATTCTCAACCCGGGATTAAATGATAAATGATATTGTAATTTTAACGTAACATTTTGAAGACTTAAAATGACATTAGTAGTCTCTCTTGTATTTGTTAACGTCATACTATTGTTAACGTCAATCAATTGTTTTATATGTATACAGGTCACATTACCTGAAGATCTGCGAAACCAGTGAAAGTACTAGTAAAAAAGTGATGCATTGAAACCGTTAAAATCTTTAATAATTTTCTTATATAAGTCTGAAAATTACACCAAACAATGTTAGAGTTAGATTTTTCTGCTGACAAATTTTTGTCCGTCCCTCTGTGGGATTCGAACTCACACCTTTGATACACTACAGCACCAATTGCTTAGCCTCATGTCCAGCCCTCTAGACCACTCGACCACATCCGCTATATAAAAAATATAATTTCAATAGTCATAGTGTTACCTTGTCACAGAACGAGAATCTAGAGATAGATATAAGACATGTGTTTAAGTGTGTGAAGATGTTATATTGTTATTTTATACACAATGTATTTTTTATTTTTTTTTAAATATATATTAGTGTTGTCAAATCGTACAATTTTGCCTAACCGGTTACTTGGATCCTCGTTTGACTGATTAACTGGTTAACCGGTAGTTTATGTTGATGTTTGAAGGCCTTATCTATAGTACCCTACACATATATATAGAAGATGTGGTATGAGTGTTATATATGTAGGACTCAAATCTATGCCAGGTTCCAAATATTTGGCAGATTTCTAATCTTTAGCAAATGTGACGTTACAAACGCCAAACAACTAAAATCTATGGCAGATTTTTGTTTACTCTAAATCTATGGCAGATCTTGGGGAGAGGGTACCATATAACGCCATATTACATCTTCACCGCCTCTAACGATGGCGGAACCCATAGATTTGAACA
This sequence comes from Mytilus edulis, assembly GCF_963676685.1. NCBI lineage: Eukaryota > Metazoa > Mollusca > Bivalvia > Mytilida > Mytilidae > Mytilus > Mytilus edulis. The sequence goes on from NC_092347.1 coordinate 52,055,769, forward strand.
CCATTCAAGATGAAGATATTTCCCTGACAAAAATTTGTGGGTGGTTTAAAGGAAGATGTGACCTATTATCCCGAAGATAGACCAAATGTGCTGTACTGGCCGAATCCCGCGATGAATAATGGCGCCACTATTTTCAGTACCACATATTTTAGAGAAGGATTTTTTGGGGCCCTTTATAGCTTGCAGTTCGGTGTGAGCCAAGACTCCGTGTTGAAGGCTGTACCTTCTCTCATTGGCACTCATACTACATCTTCCTATGTCTAATTAGTAGTGGTTTACTGTCTTCGGTTAGGCAAAGTTTATAAAATGATATATAAAATTACCAGATACAAAATTGATTTAAATCGTCATCAAATAAAAAAGATGTTTAAAGACATGGCCCCGTTGTCATACATTTCCTCTTACCTGCTTACTTAAGACAAGTCATTGGTCAAAAATGTACTGCATTGTTTTCCATTTGCACAAAACTTGCCATAGATTTGGAAACAACATAAATCCGCCATAGATTAGGAAATTACAAAACTTGCAATAGATTTGGGATGGCATGACGTCACATTTACCACAGATTAGGAATCTGACATACATTTGGAACCCACCATGGATTTGAGTCCTACATATATATATAATGTTACAACCTTCGGTCATCCAATTCATACATTTAAGTTTTTATGATACGCTGATTTGAAGTTCAGTGTCCTTTGGTATTATAAGGCTTGTTTGTGAAGATTCTTGAAAAAGTTTGACTTTTAATAATCAAATACACCGTATCAACTATGGCGTTTGTACTAAATTCAGATTGAAAAGTTAAAAAAAACCTTCTTGATCTCATAGAATTGAATATGTTTGAAACTGATGATTCTTTGATTTTCTCTTGTTGTCTCCAAAAATAATGTGGAGTGTTTCAATTTGAAATGATTAAGCCAAAGCTTGTTACTCACATAGGTTTGCAATTCACCATTTTTGAGTTAGCATTTCATTTCAAGTATGACAAAGCCTTGCACGACAGAGATTGCACATTCAGATGTAGGTTGACACAATATAAGAACAAAAATGAAATAATAAAGTAAATCTTAAAACTTAATCCTATTACTGATTTAAAGTTACTGTTAACAAAACATATATACTAATTATGTTTCCTTAAGATCTTGCCCAAAGCTGAGAGACAAGTTCTAAGTAATTTTTTTTATTAACAATAGCAATCAATTTACTGGATAATTGATCTGTAAAATTAATTACCAGGTCGACAATTTTTTAAGACAACATAACTATTTAATGATTTCATTACAAATTTATATCAAGTCTATCAAAATTGAAAAAAAAAGTCTGGTTAACCAGTTAGTGTTTTTTGGTATTCGGTAGTTCAAACGGTTAACCAGTTAACCAGTTAACCGTTGACAACACTAATATAAACCCAGGTTAGTGTCTTCCTTCAGTGATTTTCTTTACCAAATCAATGACTTTATAAACATAGTCTGAGAGGTTTGATAGTGTACATATGCATACCCAGGTCCTCATCACCCTTCAGATATCTCCTTATGAGTCTGAAATCCATGACTTTATAAACATAGTCTGAGAGGTTCAATAATGTAAATATGCATATCCAGGTCCTCATCTCCCTTCAGATATCTCCTTATGAGTCTGAAATCCATGACTTTATAAACATAGTCTGAGAGGTTCAATAATGTAAATATGCATATCCAGGTCCTCATCTCCCTTCAAATATCTCCTTTATTTCTGATTTTGTATGATTCTGAAATCCATGAATTTAGTTGTAAACATTGTCTACTTTATTGCTTAGGTTTTTTTTCTAGAAAGAAGGCTATGGGAATAACCTTAATCCAATTCATTAATTAATTTTTTTATTAATTCAACATGTTTACAGCTTAAAATAATACAAACAATTTATGATGTCAAAATCAAAGAGGTAATATAATCATTTAAATGCAACTTTTTAGTTTTATTGGTTTGAAAGTTGTCATTATGGAAGTTAAGTGCTAACTACAATTTTCTGCTACACTGGGTTTAAAAGAACATTTTATTCACATGACTCTTTTTATAAGACTGCAAAAAAAAATTTGGGATTGTATAATGGTATGATGTTGTCGTTGTCTGCGTTGTCTGAAGACATATTTGGTTTCAGGTCAATAACTAGTTTATGTGAATGGATCTTTTTGAAATTTATTAAGAAGGTTCAATACCGCAAAAGGAAGGTTGGGATTGATTTTGATGATGGTGGTCAAAACCGTTCAGAAATTAGGGGCCCAAAAGGGACCCAAAACAAGCATTTTTCTACTTTCAGGATAATAACTTGTGTATAAGTATTTCAATTGCTCTAAAATTTTACCACAATGTTTAATATATACCACACATAGAAGGTTTGGATTAATTAAGGACCAACAAGGGACTAAAAACAACCATTTTTGTAGTTTCTGGACAATTGCTTGTGTTTATGTTTATGGATCTCTCTGAAATTGTATTGCAAGGTTCCATACTACAATGGGGTTAATTGCTCCAAGGGGGATTCAAAACGTTTGGTGGGGTTTCATATTTTTTCTTTCAAATTTCAAATTTTTGAAGTTTCAAGAAAAAGTTTTTAATTGCACAGTATTGCACAATAGTTTGTTAAGTCTTGACATTTGTTTTGTGTCAGAAACCTATTTTATGTCAAAATTTTTATCAAAATATAAATTCAGAAAGTACAAATGTATCAAGCTTGAATATTGTGTCCAAACTTGCCCCAACAGTTCAGGGTTCAACCTCTGCGGTCGTATCAGGCTGTGCTCAGTGAAGCATTTTATTGTCCGTTTGATTTATGAGATTCATGTAATTTCTTTGATTATTGTTCATTCTAAAGTTGTTAATTATAGAATAACTAATTGAAGAATTCAAATGGAGAAAAATATTAAACGAGTGACCAAACAACACATTAATTCACAAATGCACATAGCACACGAGTTAATTATCAGTGTTGTTCAGTCACGAGTTGAATATTTTTTCGATATTTGAATTCTTTAATTAGTTATTCTTTTTATTACATTGGAAAATGGCTTTTTTTTAAAAAGATATTAATGTAAAACATGTAAGGAACTATATCTTTTTTCTATGCATTCACAATTTGTTTTGATCCGCCGTTATCGACATCTTGACAACGCCTATTATTGTATGATGTCAGAGAGTGAATAACCATGTTTATTTCACATGTGAAATTATCGGTATTTTTATTTAACTGGGAAATCAATGTAATTCATTGCAACCAATGTAATAATCTTTAGTTAATCATTGTGTTCATTTGTCTTTGAAAAAACTAGTCACTGAATCTGCTCCAATTTTGTGGGATTTATTTATGCTATTTGATTAGACAAAATAGGTTTACGGTAGTATTATCCATATAAAATGTGCCATATTTTCCAAACCTTTTGTTTGAAAAAAAGCTTGTTGACCTATCATTTTTATGCCCCACCTATGATAGTAGAGGGGCATTATGTTATCTGGTCTGTTTGTTTTTCTGTCCCGCTTCAGTTTAAGTTTTTGGTCAAGGTAGTTTTTGATTAAGCTGAAGTCCAAACAACTTGAAACTTAGTACACATGTTCCTTATAATATAATCTTTCTAATTTTGATATCAAGTAAGAGTTTTTATTCCAATTTCAAGGTCCATCGAACATAGAGAATGATAGTGCAAGTAGGGCATCTGTGTACTATGGACACATTCTTGTTATTACATTTTTTAACACCTCACAAATTATACTACATATTGACAAAGACTATTTTCATATTACTGACTTTTGACTCCTGATCATATAACTTGTTGACTAGTTACCTTGGACATCATGGTACCAAGTCAGGTAAGAGCAAGCAAAAGATGTAAAACCAAGCTTTCAATCGGTACAGTTTTGGGGGGAAATTGCCTGCTTAACATTTTTTTCGCTACAAAATCATCGGAAAACAGTAAAGTTTTGACTTGACAGAGTACCATGATGTCCAAGGTAACCAGTCGACAAATTATATAATCTGGAATCAAGTCGGTAATATGAAAAAAGTCTACTTCTATTGAATATTAAAGGATTTCTGCCTGGAAGAGGAAACATGTTCTGTTATCACTGATATAGATTTTTATGCCCCACCTAAGATTGTAGAGGGGCATTATGTTTTCTGGTCTGTGCATCCGTTCGTTCGTCTGTCCGTCTGTTCGTTTGTTTGTCTGTCCCGCTTCAGGTTAGAGTGTTTGATCAAGGTAGTTTTTGATGAAGTTGAAGTCCAATCAACTTGAAACTTAGTATACATGTTCCATATGATATGATCATTCTAATTTAAATGCTGAATTCGAGATTTTATTCCAATTTCACTGTCCACTAAACATAGAAAATGATAGTGCGAGTGGGACATCCGTGTTCTATGTTCACATTCTTGTTTTATCCTCAATCCTTCTCATTTTGAGTTAGTAGATTGTCATTGAAGATGTAGTAAAGTATACTCTTCATATATTATGTGTTCAGATATCACTGTTGTACATGATACATATACATTTATCTTCTCCAGCTTTTTTTTAATTAAATATATAATTAAAGTCATAATATTTGAGTTAAGAAGGTACCACTACATACTACAATTAATTGTTAAATATGTTCTTCACCAACTGGACATTTTTGGTCATTTACTTTGGAATGGCATATGTGCTGTCATTGTCAATAGTTCTAAAATATGATGTAAGTTCAGAAATTATTGCAAATAAACTCATTCATCATAGATACCAGGACTAAATTTTGTATATATGCCAGACGCGCATTTCGTCGTCTACAAAAGACTCATCAGTGACGCTCGGTTCCAAAAAAGTTTAAAAAAGCCAAATAAAGTACAAAGTTGAAGAGCATTGAGATCCAAATACAGCTAAGGTAATTTATGCCTGAGGTAGAAAAGCCTTATTATTTAAAAAAAATCTAAATTTTGTAAACAGTTCATTTATAAATATAACAAGGGGGACTGGGAGAGTGTAGCAATAATAAGAATTAACATTCTTTAATCAGATACATGTATTGTATTGGTATGCAGATTTCCCAAAAAATTGTGATAATTAATCTTGCATTTCTGTCCATTCTTCAAAATTGAAATTATTTCTAATGATTCAAAATTTAATGTGTCAGTACTTGCTATGGTTTTTCAAGGTGTTTTTTTTCTAATTGTTGGTTCTTCTGTTATGATAGCATTTTTTCATATTTTTTTCTTCATTTAACCAAAGAAAGACTCATGCACCTATGTTTTAATTCGCTGTTTCAGAATCTAATGCATTCTGGGTAATATTTTCAAAAGTGTTCACCAAAACATTGTTGTTGGTTTAAAACGTTATAAACAATGGAAATCCATCCAATGACACAACGTTTTCATTTTTGTGTACAAACAATGAAATTACCCACAGCTATTTAAATTCTGAAAAGGTGAATTCCTGGGTCTTTTTGATTACTAATACAGTGTACTAAATATCAACATTAGTTTATTAATGTATTGAGTTAATTGTCTGCCATGTTTTATATATGTTTGTTTATGTCCTCTTGTACACTCTAGTGTCAAGATGAATAAAAATATTTTCCTTCCTTGAAGTCGAAGAATACCTTTTAGGTCAGAAAATTACAATCATAGGTTGTTGACCACCTTCAATGAAAATAGAATGACTTGTTGAAAAATTTGTTTGTGGTTTTATAAATCATGTTTGATAAGTGAAGTTTAAGGTTTTATGGTTAACACTACAGGGAGATAACTCTGTAAAATTCAGCTAAATGTTTTAATCACATTGTATTGTTAAGGAAATATTAAGCTTCTCAATGATCAAAAATAGTGTTTGTTAAACTACTATATAACCAATGATATTTTTCTAATAAAGTGGTTGGTTCAAATTCTTTGATTTTTTTATATTTTTTGTCAAGGGTTCAAAGTTAACTTTTTGTCAATTTTTTATGAAAATTAAACAATCCAAATTAATATTAGTCAAAGTGTTGGGTACCACCTAAATACAGATAATACAGAAAACATTTCTTTTATTGCCATAGAATTTATATACATATGTTCTTTACTTCCTTTATTTTACAATTTATTAGTTGTTTTATTTGAATTGTGAATATGTAAGCATATGTTGATAAATGCAAATTGTAATATAGAACTGAGAACATAATATGGATTTTTAAAATATTTTTTAGAAATTAATTTTTGGTTTATTGTTGTCTAAAACACACATCTGTTTATTAAATGTAACTAATAATAAATCTTTGTTCTGTTTATATAATAAACAGTATGTGGAATTAAATTCGTTTGTTGTTTTTTTATGCCCCCCCCCCCCCCGACATAGGGGAGGGGGCATTAAATGTTACCTTTGTCCATCTCTACGTTGGTTTCTGTTCTCTAACTTGTGTTTTCCTCAACCAAATGTTATGAAACTTATACACAATATAAAAAAGATGTGTGTTATGATTGTCAATGAGACAACTCTCAACAAGAGACCAAATGACACAGAAATTAACAACTATGGGTCACCGTACGGTCTTCAACAATGAGCAAAGCCTATATCACATAATCAGGTATGAAAGGCCCTGAAATTACAATTGTTAAACAATTCAAACAAGAAAACTAACTGCTTCATTTATGTACAAAAAAATGAACCAAAAACAAATACTGTAAATCACATTTTAGTCTAAAATTACATAATTGCTATGATAAATGCACACAATCATTTCTGAATTTACAACATGTAACACACAAACAAACGACAACCCCTGAAGTACCGGCTCCTGACTTGGAACAGACACATACATACAGGAAGATGCTTTGTAACAGACTGATACGCTTTTTATACGACCGCAAAAACAATTTTTGGATTGTATAATGGTATGATGTCGTTGTCGTATTGGTCCCAAGTTACATTGGTTTCCAGACAATAACTTTAGTTTAAGTGAATGGATCTCTATGCAATTTTTTAAGAAGGTTCAATACCACAAAAGGAAGGTTGGGATTGATTTTTGGGATGATGGTCCCAACCGTTTAGGATCGAAATTAAGGAGCCAAAAGGGGCCAAAAGCAAGCATTTTTCTAGTTTCAGGATAATAATTAGTGTACAAGTATTTCGATTTCTCTGAAATTGTACAACAACGTTTCATACCACAAGTAGATGGTTGGGATTCATTTAAGGGGTCATGGGACCAACAGTTTTTGTCGAGCCTTCGACTTTAGTCGAAAAAGCGAGACATAGCGATCCTACATTCCGTCGGCGGCGGCGTCCACAAATATTCACTATGTGGTTAAAGTTTTTGAAATTTTAATAACTTTCTTAAACTATCCTTGAATTGTACGAAACTTGGCCATAAGCTTGTTTATGTTCATAAGATAGTATCCAGAAGTAAATTTTGTAAAAATAAAATTCCATTTTTCCCGTATTTTACTTATAAACGGACAGTTTTTTCTGCCAGGAAACATTACATTCACTCTGTGGTTAAAGTTTTTAAAATATTAATAACTTTCTTAAACTATCCTGAAAATGTACAAAACTTGGCCATAAGCTTGTTTATGATCAGGAGATAGTATCCAGAAGTTAATTTTGTAAAAATAAAATTCCATTTTTTCCGTTTTTTATTTATTAATGGACTTAGTTTTTTTCTGCCAGGAAACATTCACTCTGTGGTTGAAGTTTTTAAAATTTTAATAACTTTCTTAAACTATCCTGGAATTGTAAGAAACTTGGCCATAAGCTTGTTTATGATCAGAAGATAGTATCCAGAAGTAAATTTTGTAAAAATAAAATTCCATTTTTCTCGTATTTTACTTATAAATGGACTTAGTTTTTCTTCCAGTTAACATTACATACAGTCTGCAGTTAAAGTATTTAAAACATTTTTAAGATTCTTAAACTAGCCTGGATTTTTACCAAACTTGGACAGAAGCTTCTGACAATCAAAAGATAGTATCGAGAGGAATAATTTTATTGATTTTTTTCATCATTTTTGATGGGTGTGTGATTAACAGCAAAAGTAGGCGAGACGGTCCGTGTACATAACACTTATCAATTCAAAGTTTTGAAAAGTTTTGAAATTTTAGATTTTTGGAATTTTTATCAAAGTTTTAAAATATCAAAATTTCAAATTGTGTAAAAGTTTTGGAATTTTGAAATTCTAACAAAATTATTAAAATATTAAAATTCTAAATATCGTTTATAAATTTGATAGTTTAGGAATTTGATCAAAATTCTTAAATATTAAACCTTACGTACAATTTTGATTATTTCACTTTTTGAAAGTTTGATTTTATAAATTTTTGATTAAAATATCAAAAATAGAAAAGGGCGAAAAGAGGGGTACCTATAAACACTGATGTAAACACGCCGGCTCCGATAACAATCATTCTTAGTTATAAATAAATAGCACGAAATAATTTTTATGTCAAATCATCTTTAATTACAAAATAAATAATGAAAAGAAGAAGTCGGTTTTTTTTCTTAAAACATATTAGACATCACATGGGATAACAGCTGTATCCTGAAATTTTAAGGTTGTGCATCTATAAAAAAAACACTAGTTAAACCTATTTAAACCGGAATCAAATAAGTTGATTTACATCTCTATTACATAAGGTAAGCGTTTGAGATAAATAATTCAAAGCTATTTAGTGTTCCCAGTGCCAAACATTTAGAAGTGAACAGTCGCAGTGAACGTTCTGCTAGGCGTGCTTCAGCTGACCCCTAGACAAAAAAGGACAGAGGCTCCTGAATTGGGAAAGGTGCACAAATGCGGCGGGGTTCAACATGTTTCGTGATATCACAACCCTCCCCTATACCTCTAGCCAATAAAGAATAAAAAACACACAGTAATACGAACAGTAAAACGCACTTGAAAAGGAAATACAAGTCCTATGTCAGAATAGGAAACAAAAGAAACTAATCAAAATGACAATGATAATGAATTAACAAAGGACTACTATATATAAAGCTAGCAGTAACTGTCATACGCCAGCTGCAGACCACAATTAAACTAATTGAAAGGTTATGTCTCCATTATGCACACTCTCTCCCTTTTGTATTTATTGCTAATTTGTTCCGGATCATTCATGAAATATTTTTCACTGGCAACAAAAAATCGATAATTAAAAATAAATATAAATTACGAAGAAACTTAGGATTCAACTCCCTTTGACAAAGTAGCCCTTACAGATTGATTTTGATATGTTTTAATTTCACTTTGGCCAAACACCTCTTCAATTGTTTCGGTTCTTATTTTTCTTGGCTTTCAAATTTGAGTTTCCGTAGGTGAATTCTTTACTTAAATTCTGCGTTTTACATTGTACTGGTTTTTCGAGACCAACATTGGTGTATGATCAAAAATGGAAAAATCCATCATGGGCGCTTAATGTAGTACAGCGACAACTATTACATAAATATGAATGCTGAAAGTAATCTTTATGCATGGTATACGTTTATATATGATACGAATGGTTTCAACTTTTACAAAACCAGAGCTATATGTTGGATATAAACGTTTAATTTATTTTGGCTTTTTATTTTTATTTGACTTTATTTGCCTTTTTAACTTAATTTGATTCGAGCCTCACTGATAAGTCTTTTGTAGACGAAACGCGCGTCTGGCGCAAATAATGGCAACAGTAGTATACCGCTGTTCAAAACTCGTAAATCTATGGACAAAAAACAAAATCTGGGTAACAAACCAAAACTGAGGGAAACGCATTAAATATGAGAGGAGAACAACGACACAACATTAAAATGTAACACACATAGAAACGGACTAAGCAATTTAGACAAAATCCGACAAAATTTGTATCCATGTATCCATGTATGATGAGTTTATGTTGCTACCTTGTAACAGTATCTTGGCTCTAATCTACTAATAGTTGATCTAAGTACTCTTAATTTCAGCGTAAATAAGATATATATATATCAAAAACCTCCCACATTTTTGACTAGTACAACCTTAATTGGGACAACCTTAATTGGGACACCATGCATTCAGTATTCCTACCGTACCAAAAAAATATTAACTAAAATCATTGATACAATAATTCATAATTATGATCGTCTTACAACCGATAAAAATGAAAGCAACGTTAAAAGTTACGACCGAAGCGCTTTTCTGGATCGACCTTCTTAGGGAACACTCAAAGCTGAATATTTAGGGCCAACAACTTAAAAGAACAGATTTAAACGTTAAAAATGATCGGTACATGGAATGATATATATTTTTTAGCCAACATGATTGCAGAAAGTAAGAAGTCGCAGAGCAAATCAGATAAATTTGAAATCAAAAGAGATAATACACCGTGTATTGATCCTTTTTATTGCTAAGAGTTGAGTAGAAAATATATAAACATTCTCAATCTAACCATACTATTTGACCTACTGCAAGTTGTTCAGTTTTTACTGTTACTCCTGTTTCTCCTAAAATATGGGTGCTAGAAAAACGAGCAAGTAAAATGGCCAATATCAGAGCCGTACGTCTTGATTTGAAATGAAGTCTCTTCTTTTGAGAAATATTTATTTTATCATCCAATTTTTCAGCGCTTACAACTGTCTGTTTGTGGTTTTATTTCGTTCATTAACTTTTTTAGTATCAATATGTTTTCAATTCATATTGTTTCGTTTCGTTCCGCTTTTATTTCGTTTCGCTTTTTACAGGTACCCCTCTTTTTGCCCCTTTTCTATTTTTGATATTTTAATCAAAAATTTAAAAAATTAAACTTTCAAAAAGTGAAATAATCAAAATTGCACGTAAGGTTTAGTATTTTAAAATTTTGATCAAATTCCTAAACTATCAAATTTAAAAACGATATTTAGAATTTTAATATTTTAATAATTTGGTTAAAATTTCAAAATTTAAAAACTTTAACACAATTTGAAATTTTGATATTTTAAAACTTTGATAAAAATTCCAAAAATCTAAAATTTCAAAACTTTCAAAAACTTTGAATTGATAAGTGTTACACGGACCCGAGACACTGGGTTCCGCGGAAACCTTTTTAAGAATTAAGGGCAAAAAAGGGTCCAAAAACAAGCATTTTTCTAGTTTCCAGACAAATTGTGTGTGTGGATCACTCTGACACTGTACCACAAGGTTCCATAACACAAAGGGAAGGCTGGGATTGAGTTTTGGATTAATTGCCCAAAATCTGTACGAATTGTGGGCCATAAAAAGGACAAAAACAAGCATTTTTCTAGTTTCTGGACAATGACTTGTGTTTAAGTGTATACATCTCTCTGAAATTGTACTAAAAGGTTCTATACTACAAAAAGTAAAGGCTGGAATTGAGTTTCAGGGTTATACCCCTAGGGGGATTTAAAAATTGAGGAGGCGGATTTTTTTCCTAATTTTTTTAAGGGATTCATATTTTTTTTTCAAAATTTTTGAAAAGTTTCAAAAAGAAATCTTTGATTGCTCAGTATTGTGCAATAGATTTGTAAGATCATTGACCACATTTATTAGGTGTTCTAATATGACGTTCTTCTTTAGCTTTGGGTACAAAGCCATGTTCTAATTCGAATAGAACATGGGCTGCACCTGATTGACGTCACAATTGAAATTGCAACGTCAAAGGAATTTTGAACAACGCCAGAGATCAAAATCGACATTTTTGTTGGTGTTGCTCGCTAGGAAATAAATAAAAACAATCTAAAAGTAAGTTAAATGTTTCTGTTCTTTTTTTATTGATAAACTGTTGATTTTTTTATACCGTTTTTGTTCAACAAATCAAAATGGCGACATTTCGAGCGTCTACTATAGGTCCGCTTCGAAGTACAAAAGTTAAAAATATTCCTATTAGAATCGAAATAATTCTATCATGCCATGCTCTATGCTCATTTTAGCATGGGTAGGCATTATATTTGTAACGCTCTGTATTAAGATATTAACGCTCGGTATTAAGATATTAACAAATATAATGCCTACCCATGTTAAAATGAGTATAGAGCATGGCATGAAAGAATTATTTCTTAATTAGAAACCTATATTATGTCAAAAATTTGATCACAATCCAAACTGACAGTATCAAGTTTGAATATTGTGTCCATTTTTATTAACACATCAGTTCACAAGGTATCAGTCCACAGAGACACTAAATTCTGACTCCAACCTGACAAGTCTGTCCTCTGAGCCTTAGTGAATAAGCAGCAAATACCGATTTTTAAAGTCTGAGTGTAGACCCAAGACCACCCACATTCATGGCAAAAATGCTACTTCAAGACCATTGAGACGGTTCAAAATGAAGCTATAGAATCTGCCTACTATATTAGTTTGTCATAAACGCTTAGATTCTGTCCACTTTATTAGTTTGTAATGAAAACAAAGATTCTGCCTACTATATTAGTTGGTTGTAATGTGTAGATTCTGCCCAGCATTCTAGCAGGTAATAAATTCATAAATTCTGCCCCACCCCCATATTAGCTTGTAGTCAATGTCTAAATTCTGCCAAGCATGGTCATTTATGATAAATTTATAGATTGTGCTTCCATACTAATTTGTCATAAATGCATAGATTCTGTCCACTATGTTGTTTATACTGAAAAACATGATTCTGCTCATTATATTAGATTCTCATATATGCATGGATTCTACCCAGAATACTAGTTTCTTATAAATGCATAGGTTCTGCCCAGCATACTACTTTGAAATAAATGCATAGATTTTACCAAGCATATTTGCTTGAAATTAATGCATAGATTTTACCAAGCATATTTGCTTGAAATTAATGCATAGATTCTGCCCTGCATACTAGTTTGTCACAAATGCATATGTTCTACCCAGGATACTACTTTGAAATAAACGCATAGATTCTGCCTCAATACTAGCATGTCATAGATTCTGCCCCATACTATATTGTCCTAAATGCATAGATTCTACAAGGCATACTAGTTTGTTATAAGTGCATAGATCCTGCCCAGCACACTTATTTGAAATATATGCATCGAATCTAACTACCCCCCTTTTTTACTAGTTTGTCATCAATTCGTAAGATCTGCCCAGTATACAACTTAAAAATAAATGTAGATTCTGCCCCATACTACTTTGTCCTATATATGCATATATTCTGCCCCATACTAGTTTGTCATAAATGCATAGATTCCCAATATACTTGCTTAAAATAAATGCATAGATTCTGTCCCTCCTTGCTAGTTTGTCATATTTACATTTAAGACAGACAGCTAGATACCATAAACATACTACGTATACACAAGCCAGAGTCTGAGCTTGATTTGCTCATATGATATAAAAACTAAACTGACGAAAAAAGGTCATTTATTCAAAATCATAAAATGCAAAAAATACATTTTGCAAATAAAACATTTGACATAAAAATTCATATTTAATATGGAAATAATAATACATAATTACTACGAAATTACATCAACTAATATCATGTCAATTGAATAAATGACAAAGAATAGCAAAGGTGGGGAGATTTACGAAAGTAGCAAGAGTTTCGTGACATAGCATAAAACAATGAACTCTGCATAAAACGTAATGAAAAAGCACATAGTACACAAGAGTTCATAAGTACAAGCAGTCAAGCTCACTGCACCAATTGAAATAACTCCAACCTTACCCAAACAAGTAAGGCAAATGGGTTTGTAACACAATAGCTTAGCATTAATACTTAAACTGTCTTGCTCTTTCATATACGAGTACTTAAAATGTATGAACCGTTATAACATCATATAAATTATAAGTGTATAACTTTGCATTCTATCATGTATGGTATTATTATCGTTATGCAATAATCAAATTTTTAATTGTAGTAAAATTTAAACGAATCATGTATCTTACACATACATAAGGCGGATATACGTTCTGCAAATATTATGATGCTGTAAAGGATGCAGTAACTTGTAAAATTACAATCAGGTTAATCATCAGATAAATGGTAAATAATTACATTTTGATCGCAAACGCAAAGTGTCGCCACCCACATGAAAATCAAATTGACCCAATATCTCTTTGACAAAGAAATGAATTTGACCAACTGCTCATGTTTGGCATAAATCTAAATAGTGAGTTTTATCCGAATGAAAGGATGGTTAAAAAAAAATAACTCTACGTTTGTTCAAAATGTAAGCATAGAATATAAAAGTATAGTTCGATTTTACCTGACATAGCTAAAATGAAATCACTCCAGTCCAAAATTAATCCACATATAATTTTGAACAAATTGTTTGATAAGAATCACAAGTTAACACATCAAATACTGATGATAAAAGGAAGTGACCACAATGCACTTACACGTGAACTCGTGCTGACCCGCAATGCCATTGACCAATAAGAAAGATGATATCCGGTCATGCATTGGACATAAAAGAAATTTCTCTGCACGTGAAAACAAGTTATCTAATTTCAACAATTTATCGTTTAATTAAGTAGGACACTCTGACCCTTTGACCAGACTAGAGACATTATACATTTACAGTAATAATAGCTCACTCTTTTATTTAAGTCGGTTAGTAATAACCAATTAAACAGAATTATCTTCTCTGCTGTCTTAAATTATTTTATTCCGCTTAATTTTCAATTAGCAAATAAAACTGGTTATATTCTTCACAGCATATTTACTTGAAATCAGTGCATAGATAATGCACCTCTTACTAGATTGGCATATATGCTATGCATAGATTCTACCCTGCATACTAGTTTGTCATAGATTCTGCCTATCATGCTACTTTAAAATAAATGCATAGATTATGCCCCCATACTAGTTTGTCACATATATGCATAGATTTTGACCAAATTCTAGTTATATATGCATCTACCCAGTATACTAGTTTGTGATATTTGCAACTACCCAGTATACTAGTTTATCATATATGCATCTACCCAGTATACTAGTTTGTCATATTTTAACTAGCATATTTGCTTGAAATAAATGCATACATTCTGCCCTTGTTACTAGTTTGTCACAAATGCATAGGTTCTACCCAAAATACTACTTTGAAATAAATGCATAGATTCTTCCTCTATACTAGTTTGTCATATTATATTTGCATAAATTCTGTCCCATACTTGTTTGAGATAATGCATTGTTTCTGACCCTTTACTAGTTTTGTCATAAATGCATAAATTCGGCCAAGCATACTTACTTGAAATATATGCATTTAATCTAACCACCACCCCTTACTAATTTGTCATAAATGTGTAAGATCTGCCCAGTATGCTACTTTGAAATAAATGTAGCCTGCCGGATTCTGTCCCCATACTACTTTGTCCATATATATATATATAAACGAGTCTAAATTGAAAAATACGTTCAAACCTATGATTGCGTTGGATAAAAACCGCAATTTTTATACGTGTGCATGTAAAACAAATTTCGTTGTAGAAGGGTATAAAAACAGCACAAACAACATTTTCCAAAAGACCAAAAAAGTGAAAAAGTATATTTAAACAAAACGCATTTGACTAGCAGGTCGAACAACTGATGTTCTTTAACCCTATATATATAGATATAAGAAGATGTGGTCACGATGAGACAAGTCGCCATCCAATACACAATTTATAAAAGTAGACCATTATAGGTCAAAGTACGGTCTTCAACACATACTTAGCTTGGCTCTGCCTCACACCAAACAGCAAGCTATAAAGGACCCCAAAAATTACTAGTGTAAAATAATTCAAACGGAAAACCAACGGTCTAATCTATAAAAAAAAAAATAACGTGAAATGAGAAACACTTATGAACAATATCAACGCATATATTCTGCCCCATTCTAGTTTGTCATAAATGCATAGATTCTGACCTCACACTAGTTTGTAATAAATGCATAGATTCTACCAAGCATACTAATATGTCATAAATGCATAGCTTCTACCCATCATACTAGTTTCTTATTAATGCATTGATTCTGCCCATCATTCAAATATGTATAAACAGTGGCGGATCCAGAGGTAGGCGTAGAGAGCCAAGCATGACTGATAATCCGACTAGACTTAGTGAACCTTGCCATTTCCCGTGTAATTAATTTTCGTGCAACAATTATTTACTTATAAAGATATTTTTCGCTCGTATATTTACTGTAATATATTATTGATAATGGCAAAGTAATGTGATTCGCTACGGTGGAGTTGACTATGAGTGGCCGTTTATGTCAAAATAGCGATGGTTCATCTTACTGGGTTTTTCATCTAGATACTTGTTGGAAGCATCTAGATGCTTTCATCAAATATCTAGATGGTTGTACCTTTTTCCATTTAGATATTTTCAATAATCATTTAGATACTTTTTGAAAGCATCTAGTTAATAAGTATTTAGATGGTTCTCACAAGTATCTAGTTGATTCGCACAAGTATCTAGATGCATGCTTCGCACAAGTATCTAGATGCTTTGTTCAAGTATCTAGATGCTTCGCACAAGTATCTAGATGCTTCGCATAAGTATCTAGATGCTTCGCACAAGTATCTGGATGCTTTGTTCAAGTATCTAGATGCTTCGCATAACTTGGTATCTAGATGCTTCTCACAAGTATCTGGATGCTTTGTTCAAGTATCTAGATGCTTCGCACAAGTATCTAGATGCTTCGCACAAGTATTTAGATGCTTTGCATAAATATCTAGATGCTTCGCACAAGTATCTGGATGCTTTGTTCAAATATCTAGATGCTTCGCACAAGTATCTAGATGAGTTGTGCAAGTATCTAGATGCTTTGCACAAGTATCTAGATGCTTTGCACAAGTATCTAGATGATTTGTGCAAGTATCTTGATGCTTTGCACAAATATCTAGATACATATTTGTTTACATAAGCATTTAGTTACTATGACTAACTATCTAGATGGAAATAGTTCAACTGAATACAAATACTTTTCAATTTGCTTTTAAGTATACTACAGAATCTAAGACTTTTCGACCATCTAAATACTTACACGAACTATCTAGATACTTTTGCGAAGCATCTAGATGGTTATGACGTTACGCACGATATTGCGTCTCAAATGGTAAGAAACGTCGCACGCTACTGGTGTTACTTTGGTAAAATCACGGACAAGACACATTCATCTTATTAATTCTTAAACATTAAAATTGATATTATAAAGTGTTGTATATCATTTTAAAGCGTTTAAACTCTTCTTTTAGATTATTGCAATTTTGTATATGTAACAAACCATTTCAATTAATTAAAACTCAATAAAACCTTTATTTTGCAATATGATTTCCTTGTCCCGCGTAACACTTTTAGTTTTGTGAAATTCTGAATACCGTAAAAAAACATATAAATCTTATTACCAAACGATATCAAAGTTTGTCTAGAACAAGCAATTCATAATTGGGCGATGATGTAATGTCGATTTTTTTCTCTCGAAAAAACGGAAATATAAAAAAAAGGGATCAAGATGATACAAATTATGTGTCCCATGCACGAAAGGTTGCCGTAATTTTTGTTAAATTGTCCCAAAAAAGGGAATTCCAGCTCAATCCCCATGTCGAAAGTAAATAATTCTTATACTAGTATTTTATACAAAGGTCACACTTTCGCCTCATGCTATAATCAGGAATTTTTAGAATAAATTCTTATTATTCGAGTTGAATAGCAATGTCCGACATTTTGTCCCCTTCAAACCAAATTAAACGTAGGGTTACGTTTTCTGTTTTTTCATGATGTTTATTTAATACAGTGCCATTCGCTACATAAAAAATAAATTATAATGGATAAAAGTACAAAAAATTATCTCTATTTTGATATTATATTCCCATAAATTAATTCTAATAAACGAGATATCAGATAAAACTAAAATGTCCGATACAATGTCCCCACATACGATTTTGACGTTATTTGATAAAATATACTTCTAACGTTCCGTCTAATTGTCATTATTGCGGTTTTCACAGACGATTTGGAATACGGCTATTTTGTTTTGTTGCTTAAAAAGAAAACTTTAAAATTAATGTTTTATGTTGAAGCTCTACCGATTCCTAGAGAAGGGATCGGGAGAGATTTTCTCGCGGAACTGAAGTGTTTTCCGGACTATAATAGTCGGATCCGCTATAATACAAATTAATAGATAAAAAACAGCAATAATAATTGTTCCCGCTAATTCCCTTGCATATATTTGTGCAGAACTGACATGCTAGATATGCCGTAGTCCTTGCGCCTTAACATTCTGGAGTGCAAAGATGAGTGCATTTGCAGTGCATAGTTTATCCATAAAAAAAGTAATCGATTGCCTTTATAATTAAAATGTATATAAAACAAATGGTTTCAATTCAAGTTACTTTTTTATTTTTAATTTGTTTAATAAAACTAAAGCTTAACATCTTTTATCTTAGGTAAACCAATTAATCCTTTCTTAGGAAAAAAATCAATCCTTTAAAATTTATTGTAAAAAGCCATCTGAACATCATGCATTCCAATGTTTTTATTTTGGCGTACGTCTTTGAGTGTGTAACGTTAGGTGACACCAGTATGGAACGCCAACACTGTCTTGTTTTGACCATTTTCTTTATATGATGTGCATTTACCTTTATATGATGTGCAATTGTCATTATATGATGTGCAAATATCCTTACATGATGTGCAAACATCCTTATATGATGTACAAACATCATTATTTGATGTGCAAACATCATTATATGATGTGCAAACATCATTATATGATGTACAAACATCATTATATGATGTGCATGTATACTTATATGATGTGCATATATACTTATATGATGTGCTTATATACTTATATGATGTGCAAATATACTTATATGATGTGCATATGTACTTATATGATGTGCGAATGTACTTATATGATGTGCAAACATTCTTATATGATGTGCAAACGTACTTATATTATGTACAACGATCCCTATATGATGTGCAAATATACTTATGTCATGTGCAAATACACTTATATGATGTGTACATATCATTATATGATGTGCAGTTACCATTATATTATGTGCAAATATCTTTATATGATGTGGTTGTGTCATTATATTATGTGCTTGTAATCTTATATTATGTGGTTTGGTTTACTTCATTATATGATGTCGAAACGTCATTATATGATGTGCTTTCGTCGTCCTTATGGTCAATGAACATGATTACGATTAGAATGATTACTGTCTACGTCATAACTGATTCCGATCTGCTTCTGTAAACTATAAACCCGGCTCAAATATGTGTCCATCGCTAGCAAGAGTGCAATTAATAGGAAAATGAGACAATGCAATTTAACAAAATCAACGTTTTAAACAGTTCAGAGGGAGATAATTTAAAGATCAATTAATACAGGAGCTAATTGGAGAAATTTGCGGCTGTGGCGAAAATATGATTTAACAAATTTTGGGGCTCTTTATAGGTTGCTATTTGGGTTTAGCAAAAGCTACGTGTTGCAGGTTGTACTTTTACCTATGAGTGTTTACTCTTACAAATTATGACTTGGATGGAGAGTTATCTCATTGGCTCTCATACCACATCTTCTTATTTCTATTCATTGCAAAATGCATCATTGAACTCACAGTCAGTTTTAAAGATATTTCACAACAATAGCTATAAAATTATCTACTCATGCATAATATGGCGAGATGGTTTGTTTTATAAACTGTTATTGAATAATATAAATGGTAAGATGTAGAATGTAATAATTACATTAGATGTATGTTTCATTATGATACTTTATTCTGATTGGCTAACTGCACATCACGTGTTATTCCGTAAGCAATTGTATTGCTCAATAAAACTTTTCATTCATGATAACACGTGGTCCCACATTAAAGTGCACAGGTGAATTAAATAAAACAATAATAAAATTCGTGTTTTCATGATAATTGCTAAAAAAATGTAATTATAAGTATTGAATGCTTCTTTTGGTAACTTCATAGGGTTGTAAAAGCGTTGACCGTGTGCACATTTTTAGTACAAAATGTACTTCGGTCAACGCTTTTACACCCCAATGAAGTTACAAAAAGAAGCTTTCAATTCCTAAGTGTTACTCCTCCAAAACCATACAAAGTCGGATATATTTGTGATATGACGAATACATGTAGTGTTTTGTTCTTCCTTTATTTGTCTTTGAAACAATCTTTTTTTTCCTCGGAAAAAGCCAAAATATCCAAATTCGGAGACTGCATGCTTAATCCACGTACTGCCCGCGAAATGCAAAATGGTCAGGTTTGGTAATGTTCACATATTTGTATATACAGATTGTTTATTTTCAACTTATTTCAATGGAGATTTTTTTAACGTATTGAGAATGTGTGTGTAATTGTTCTCTTGTGGTTTTTTAGGGGGGGGGGAGTCGTGAAAAGTTTATGTCTTTGGAATGATTGTTTTTTTTTCGCTATTTCACGATAATAACTTGGAAAATAAATTAAAGGAATTCCCATCTTTTCTACGCCGTCCCTACCACCAATGATGAAAATGACAATAATTATAATTTACTTATTTTTAAATCTGTTCTTATAATATAAAAAAAGAAGACGTGGTATGACTGCCAATGAGACAACTCTCCACAATAGACCAAAATGACACAGAAATTAACACTTATAGGTAACCGTAAGGCCTTCAACAATGAGCAAAGCCCATACCGCATAGTCAGTACAAAAGGCCCCGAAATGACAATGTAAAACAATTCAAACGAGAAAACTATTTTGCTCAGAAAAGGTTTCCCTATAAATAAGTATCAAGATAAAAGGCAATAAAACAACAAAACTCATAAGAGCCAAAATTGCTCAAAATGGGACCTTAAAATTTACCAAAATATATTCAGACACATTGCAGTATTTTTTTTAATCTATTGTAGTTTTAAAGATAAACCTAAAATATTAAAAGTCACAGCCGTAAATCTTCACTTAGAAAAAAATAAAACACAACTCTCTATATGTCAGAGACCACCAGGCCTCAGTAAACAAAAAATAAATATAGTATTTTTATGTTCATTCAGACACAAATCTAATTAAATTACAGCTATTGTGTGTCCAAGCTATGCTTACGCGGATCTGAAAACGCTCCATTCTATTTTCTGTTTAAAGACCATTGGGAATCTCGGTTTTGTCGGATTTATATACACCTTCAAAGGCTGAATATCATTGGCTTATGTAATATTTACTAGAACAGAAAGTATCAAAGGACTGAAGTACTGAACATCGGATGACCACAAGTTCTCGTTGATGGTCACACGCACTTGTCTTAAAGAAAATCACATCAAAATACCTGAAAGTGAGGTTAACTTACAGAGACATATTTTTTCTGAGACAAGTTCGTGCGTGGTAGATGAACGGGCTCGTCTAGATATTCAACATGATATAGTCAGTATCAAAAACGAAACTACCTATTATTCTATATATAACAGTTACATGTATACATAATTTTAATCCAAATGCTATAGCATTCTATTCTACTATTCTAATAATAGTGTAGTACAAGTGCATGGTGAAAACACTTCTATAATAATTCGGATTTTCTAATAGTTTGGATTTATGTAGGCATTCATTTTCCCCGTATAAATGTTCTTGAGATGTTCTTTCGAATGCGTTAACACAATTGTCCTGTATGTGTGCATAGATATAACTTACTTATAACTTAAAAATATATTTCTAACGACGCATCATATAATTTATTTAATATGTTCTTTAAAAAAATTACTTGAAGCGACAAGGAATGCTATTTTGCAATCGGTTATGTCTGCGTTTTTATACGATCGGTAACATGTACCAGTCAAAGTCGAAAGTCAAATCTCTGTTGCGACAATACATCGGAATGCCCTCACGGTCATCGTGATGTAAACATGAAGTGTGGGCAGGAGGACGTGTGCTTCCTTGTTCCAGGACAAACACTATTGTTTTATTTTTTCTCTCATTTTCTCATTTTCTCATATTTATCAGAATAATCTGTCCGGGTAAGGTGAAATGGATTTCTGTGAAGTAGCATGTTAAAAATCCGACTCAGGGTGTTGGTCTATTACAAAACAGGGTTAATATTCATTTCAAATTAATATGTTCCCGTACGAATATGCACCTGTCCCAAGTCTGCAGCCTGTAATTCAGTGGGTTATCGTCTGTTGATGTGTTACATACCGGTTTTTGTTTTTCGTTCAATTTTTGTACATACATTATGTCGTTAGTTTTCTCATTTGAATTGTTTTACATTTGTCATTAAGGGGCCTTTTATAGCTGATTATGCGCTCATTGTTGAATGCCGTACGGTGACCTATAGTTGTTAATTTCTGTGTCATTTGGTGTTTTGTGGAGAGTTGTCTCATTGGCAATCATAACACATAGTCTTATATATATTATAAGTACGTCTGAGTCAGTGACAACCCTACAACAGATGTATCCATCGGATCGCCATCAATGATGGTGATACATGGCTGTGTACATAATGTATATACAACTCGTCTAAACATCAACCCAACAATGTTAGATCTGTAAATTTACAGATCTAATTTACAGATCTAACATTGTTGGGTTGATGTTTAGACGAGTTGTATATATATATATATATATATTTCAATTTCCCGCTGGACGTCAAGCATACATTCATAATCATGTAAGTGTGCAATAAATGCATGAAAACATAATAAAAAGTTGAAGGTCATCCCATATCTCCTTTAATTCCTTTTTTTTGGGGGGGTTGGGGGGGGGGGGGGGGGGGGGCTCGGTTGGCGAGTAGTCGAAGTATCTAGCCTGTCAACACTTACATGTAGGTTGTGAGTTCGAATCCCACACGTGGCAGGTAAGCTCGACTCCAATCTTAATTTAATAAAATTATTAGTTTTTCCTACCGAAAGTCGGTGGTTCTTTCCGGGGACTTCGGCTTCTTCCATCAATATAAACTCACCGCCACGATATAGCATGATAGTGTTGAAAGTGGCGTTAAAAAGCAATCAATCAACAAATTAATCAACCAATCATTCATACCGGTACAATTATAAATGCAAGAGAGGATAATTTTGTAGCTATCGTTATCAAATATTTTTAAAATTGACTCTGAGTTCATTGGTGTCTTTTGCAATGAATAGAAATAAGAAGATATGATATGAGTGCCAATGAGACTACTCTACATCTAAGTCATAATGTGTAAAAGGAAACAATTATAGGTTAAATTACGGCCTTCAACACGGAGCTTTTACTCAAACCGAACAGCAAGCTATAAATAAGAGCCACAAAATTTGTTTTATCATATTTTCGCCGCTGCAGGGAAATTCTTCAACTAGTTCCTGTATCAATTGATCTTAATCTTCCGCTGAAATGTTTGAAACGTTAATTTTTGTTAAAATGCAAATGTCTCACTTTATCTTAAAAATGCACTTTCGCTTAAAAGATTAAAGATCTATTTCTAAAACGTAATAAGTTAACTACATATGCTCATTATTGTAAATCCCATATATTCATTATTGTAGACCCATCGATAAACAATCATAATTTGACAATTTTCCATCAATAATATCTGGTGTGATTTTTTCATCTTCAATCAAGGAACAAACATTTCAAGGTTTTTTTCTTTTTACATCTCAACCATTTTCCAAACGATAGCTAAAGATTTGATCCGGGTTTATATTAATTCTGCAGAAGCAGATCGGAATCAGTTCTGACGTAGTGAGTAATCGCTTTAATCGTAATCATGTTCATTGACCATCAGGACGATGAATGCACATCATCATAATGATGTTTCGACATCATCATAATGCTGTTCTGACACCCTATAAAGATGTAAACCGAACCACACACCATGATGTTACATTGTCATAATGTAATGACATTACCACATCATATAACGATGTTAGCACATAACATAAGGATACGTTCACATCATATAAAGAAGTTTACACATAGTTATAAAGACATCTGTACATGATATAAGACCATTTGCACATCATATAAGATAATTTGCACATCATATAATATAATTTGCACATCAGATAATGTCAAATTGTCATCATATAAAGGTGATTGCACATCACATAATGCCGTTTCTACATCGTATAAGGAAAGCATCACATAATATAAGGACGCAATCACATGACATAATGGAGAAAGCACATTATATAATGAATTGTGGACATGATATAAAGATGTTTGTACCTCATATAAATGTGTTTGGACAGCATATAAGGACAACTTCACATCATATAATGACTAGTGTACATCATATAAGAACAAGTTCATATCACATAATGACAAGTGTACATCATATAAGGACAAGTGCACATCATATAATGTCATTTGCACATCATATAAGGAAAGAATAACATCATATACAGGCAAATGAACATCATATAACGAGAAATGTCATAATAAGACAGTGTCGGCGTTCCATACACCAGTATCGTGCGACGTTTCTCTCGTATTTTTTTAACGTTTTACGGCGATTAATGATTATTTGGGATATGTTTTTATTTCGCTTGCAATTTTTTGTTTTGCACATCAATATAGCTACTTCTTAATATTTGGTTGTACTGAATATTCATGAAATATTTTCCACTGAAAGTAACGTAAGCAACAAACAACAAAATATATCGTATTTGCGTAATGCTAACAAAAGTCTATATGAAATGAGAAGATATATACGGTATGATGAGTACCAATGAGACAACTCTCTACTAGACACCAATTGACATAAAACGTAAAAAAATAGATCCGAAAAGAAAGAAGATATATATTTTGCTTTAATTAAAAAAAGTTTGACGGGAATTACAAGTTCGACGGGTCTTGTCATAAAATTCACTTCACTTTCTTTAAAAACGGAACGATTAAATTAAGAAATAAAAGAATTGTCAGAAAAAAGGTTAGTTATATTCATCTCATAGTTATGTTTATAAGCTCTGTATGATAAGGAGAGGTATACATAAAGCCACGCGTCAGGCCCAATTTTATTTTCACTTTAAAGTTTTCTATTCATATGAATCTTGTTGTAGAGAAATAAAAAAAATCGCAGTTTTACGCTTCCCAAATTTGAAAATTTGAAAAAAGACGATTTTTTATCCTATCGTAATACACAACCTTTTCACAACTTAAGAACCTCATCTAAACGAACAACCTCAGTCATCGGATTTTTTTTTAATACTTTGTGGTCTTGTTTATATTATCTGACTATCAAAAAAATTCTATCTGAGGAAATATATGCAGATGATTCACCATATGTAAATAGCGTCCGGACTCGACAACGTTGAAAACGTATGAAAATCGTCCAGTGGACAAACTTGCAAGACATTTCATTTCTTTGAAAACGAAGTCATTTTGACTACTTAAATTATCAAAAAGTATGTAGCTGTTATGTAGAGTTAAAGTACAATGATTAAGGAAAAGCACAATTTAGCATGTAACAAATCTGAAATTTCAATAAATAACGTCTCAAATGACAGTTTATTTGTAAAAAGCGGCGAATTCCGACATTGGACATCTTGCAAGACATTTGCCATAAGCCGTTGCATTTTTATATGAGGTGAAAGTGCTACAAAAATTCGATTTTGATTTGGTCTATCTATCCACTTTTATGAGCATAATTTACACAAACGAAATATCATATGATCTTATATTTTAAAACATATAAATTTCGATAGCTTAACATTTTCCTAAATCTGACCATAATGAACACTACTTGTTTTTGCCAAAATATAGCGTTGGTCGTTACAGGAACTCATATTCAGTAATATTGTAATACTCTATATATAAAGCATATCATTCATTCGAATTTAATCATTGTCCTTAAATATTAAACTCACAGGAAAAAAGTATATATCAATATTAAACAAAATTGCTGGCGGTATCTGGATTAAAAACAATAATCTTGTCCACTTTTTTGCTTTTAGAAACAAAAACTTCCAACAAAATTATTTAGTATTAAATGAACATGATGAATAAAAAACGGACGTAATTTATTTGGGGCCGGGGTACATGCTAATCTCATATCTGACCGGAATGTCTGTTTCGCCGAAATTGATATATTGAATATTTTTGTTCAATTAAGGCCCGCTGGGTGTGGCCTTTATGACTCTGACTGTCTCCATTTGTTGATGTCATTCATAAATTCGTTGCCATATCTGACTAGTTTGTAGCCTTTTGTTTGTCACTTCCCTTGTTGGGTGAAACATTTCAACCATACATTTGGATAAAAATTGTTGTTTGTCTTTCTTACTCGTGTCGGTCGTATTGTAAATTTCGTATAATAGCCCGGCGTATCTTGTTTACAAGAAATCTGTGAGGTTACGCTAACTAAACCTAAAACAGACGAGAATTTTCCATGTCCATTTTTTACTTACAAATCCCACATATTAGTACATAGCTTTGGATCCATCCAGTAATTTTATAATCGACAATTAATGGGGAGAATACGGTATCAAAAAGTCCAACACTTACACTTTAACTATAAAATATACATGCCCCACGTCAGGAAACATTAAAAAAAAGTGCATCGTTTACACTTATATTATGGTTTTTTAACCAAAAAAGGGTCCAAAAAAAAAATTCGCCTCGCTCCGCTCATCAAAATGTACATATATACTTCGCCCCCATTTCCAAAATGCTGGATCCGCCTAAGATAAATATAAGACAATAGCCTTATAATTGTTGATAGCCAATGTCCCATACTTATTTAGATATTTATCTTTCCTATAGTTGAATAGTACTCCGGTCTGATTTCGATATTGAAGGTGGAAAATTAAATCTGAAAACAAAGATGTATCTGCAAAAAGAAAATGGCATTGTATGGTTTACAGCTTTGCTTTTTTCGTATATATTTTGGGTATATGGAAACCTTTACTATTTGTTCTATCTGTCTTCTGTTGTATCATAATTTATATTTATCTTACAAAAAACTTGACAATAAAATTGAGAATGGAAATTAAGAATATGTCAAGATGACAACAACCCGAACAAAGAGCAGACAACAAACCTTGTCTGATCTCTTTATCGGCATAAACCTGGGCATTCTTAAAAATATTTGATAACTGGCTTAGAAAGAAGACTGCAGAACGCAAGTTGAAAAATTATTGTGGTCAAAGACTACTTTAGTATTTTAGTAGTTTCAGTTGCGTGACGCAACGAACAAGTTTGGGATTTTTATTTCATTCTGTTCATTGGATTTTGCGTTATTATTTAATATAATTAACCGCATTATTTTATTTATTTTACATTGTCATTGTTCACAACTGTTACTTTTTTAAGATACAATCTATTAAGTGAGAGAATTATGTCAAATGTATTTCGGCCGATGTTAGAGTACTGGAAGTCTGTTTCAGCGACTTTATGACGTTATCGTATTACTTGGCAACGCTTAGCTTGTTACTACAAGGGAGGGAGACTTCAAAGGGAAACATGTCAACAAATGGCGGCAGTTTCCAATATTCAGTGTTGCCGAATGGCAAGCGTTTTCGAAGAGATACAAAATCAAAAGAATGGCTTCAGGTAATGGAGACCAGCGTAAATGATGTAATCCCCGAAGACAGCTGTAACGGAATGACTTACCGTCAAAGTCCTTCTATGTTGAAGTATCTACTTACATGTACTCCTGATGAAGAAATACCAACCACAAGCATGGAATTTACCGCCGGGAATATCAGTATGGAGGAAAACGCCGTTAGCTCGGACATGTTCGCGTGTGAAACGAAGAGAAAGAGAACACCATTTTGTGACCCAGAAAACAGTCTGCTTCAACTTGATGATTCTGTCGAAGATAAACTGAAAACCTTGCTTGCTAAGGGTCATGGTTCTAGCAAGACCGACAAAACGGGATTCCCTTCTGATGGAAGCTCGAGCGGTTACATAACAGCAGAATATACATCATCCAATGAACAAACAACAAATACCAACAAAGTAAGGATACATTACCAATAGGGACTGGTAACACGTAGCCTCTTTTACCCATCAGGCGTCGTACAAATGCCTATTTTGTTTTTGTTTCAGTCTGGCATATACAATTATGTTTATCAAAATGTATGGTTAAATATTCCGCTTCTAATTAAGAGTATTCGTTTAAATGGTATTTCTGTATTTTAAATGTATCATTACTTTTTATTAAGAGTTTCAGTGTTGGTTAGATTTTTTAAAAGCTGAACAAACTAGATATTATTGAGATGGAAACAATCTCTGTAGGCCCCTCTCTGAATAACGTGCGATAAAAAAAAGTATCTTTATCATAGAACAAAGGGTTGTCAACTGAAACCAAAGTTTTTGACCTAGACATTTGACCTAGGAAGATGTAAATAAATTATGACACACCATCTGATGTTGATTTATATGCATGTCAAGTATTGCATTTGTATTCAGATATCGCAGATCAAATTTACTCGTTCATTGTTTAATTATACGTTTTTTGATTGAGTTAAGTCTGCCAATTGATATTTTATCGTATGTTTTTCTTTGTTGTGATGTTATGCTATTGTTTCAGAAAAAGGGAGAAGGTTTGGATCCATTAAAACGTTTAATCCCGCTGCAAATGTTTGCACCTGTCCTAAGTCAGGAATCTGATGTACAGTAGTTGTCGTTTGTTTATGTAATATATACGTGTTTCTCGTTTCTCGTTTTGTTTATATAGATTAGACCGTTGGTTTTCCCGTTTGAATGGTTTTACACTAGTAATTTTGGGGCCCTTTATAGCTTGTTGTTCGGTGTGAGCCAAGGCTCCGTGTTGAAGGCCGTACTTTAACCTATAATGGTTTACTTTTTAAATTGTTATTTGTATGGAGAGTTGTCTCATTGGCACTCACACCACATCTTCTTATATCTATAAACTTTGAAATCATAACGGTTCTCTAGAGCGGACACAAATTGTTACAGAGTCGAGACGGACGGACGGACAAACTGATCATTGTAGGGCGTCAACCATTCGGCGGGGCCCTAATTGAATGAAACAGTAAAAATAAAAAGATAAACAAATGAATATTTCTTTGTAATGCCAGAACATAGTAAAGCAGCTTAAGTGTTTATCGTATTTTTGTGTGTAATTTAGATTCAAACTAACTGATAATTCATCCGATAAAGCCAACCTCTTAAATATATAGTCAGTTTCAGTCAAAAATTATTTTCCGAAGAAACACCCAGTGAACCCATACCGAATAAAGGGAAATCAAACTATCTTTTAATAGCTATTTTATGTACTTTGAATCTGTTGTTTGCACGTGCTTTTGTTTTAATGTAAACTGTTTGTTTTGTGTATTCGGTCAAAGGCTACATAGAACTTCTGTTTCATGCTCTCCGAATTAACAAGTTTTAAAAATATTATCTTTCACTCGCGAATTATCCTTTCAGTTGGAGGAGCTACAAAGGACACAGAATTTTATGATAGAACAGAACAAGGTTATGAGGAACTACAGAAATTGGGGATCAACGTAACGCATTTCTAGTCGATATAGTGCATCTAATTTAAAATAAATAATAAACGAAAATTAAAGTGGTTTTTTTTTAACTTTAGTTTGGATTTCAATGAACGGAACAGTAAGCTGCATAATATTAAATGAAGATAGAATTGATTGTAATCTATCTGCTTCAGACAATTTAAAGTATTCTGGACATATACTAGTATAATTTATATCTTTTTGAAGCTGATTACGTACAGATTTATTAATTTTACATTTTAAGAAAAGTGGGTTTCATCTTCAACCTCATTTATATTACAATGTTTACATATTCTACTTTCTCTTTGAATTCTTTTATATCTACCCCTCTCTATTTCCAAGAAATGGTCACTTACTTGCATTTTACATAATAATTTTCTGATTTCAAAACTATAGAAAACGAGCTGCATTTTGTTTTAGAGTGCCCTCTATATATACTGAACGACTTTAGAAACGCAACACTAGATTATGTTTGTGTTATTTTTGAATGAATGTGTCAACGTCAAAAGCGATGACTGCCTGCTACTAACGCCAAAATGATTGTCAGAAAGATGGACGTCAAGTTGGTTACTTATTCCCTATTCCCTATTCGTTACCTATTCCCTATTCCCTATTCGTTACATATTCCCTATTCCCTATTCGTTACCTATTCCCTATGCGTTACCTATTCGTTACCTATTCCCTATTCCCTATTCGTTACTTATTCCCTATTCCCTATCGTTACCTATTCGTTACTTATTCCCTATTCCTTATTCGTTACTTATTCGATTTTTAATATTCTTCCCCCTTTTTAATTGTTTATACTCTTATATCTGGTAATAGTTCTAAATTTGTTGAGGTAAACTGATCTTTTTATGACCCATTTATATGTGTTTGTGCTCAACCGATCCTTTTACTTTATGTTCGATACTCATTTGTTCCTTATTTGATTTTTATACGTTCTACCTTTTAACTGCTTTATGTCCGTATGTTTGAAGATGGATCTTGGTTCGAAGCGATGAAATCACCGTGTTAGCGCTTGTATAAAAAAGAAGATGTGGTATGATTGCCAATGAGACATCACCCCACAATAGACCAAAATGACACAGAAATTATCAACTATAGGTCACTGTACGGCCTTCAACAATGAGCATAGCTCAAACCGTGTAGTCACCTATAAAAGGTCCAGACATGACAATCTCAAACAATTCAAACAACAAAACTGACGGCCGTATTTCATATACAAAAAAATAAGCGGAAAACAAATATGTAACACAAAAACAAACGATAACTACTTAATTTCAGGCTCTTGTCTAGGGACAGGCACATACTAACATAAAGTGGTGGGGTTAAACATGTTAGCAGGGTGTACATCGTTTCGGAGCATGCTATTACCTTGTTTAATTCGTTCCATCACTCGCTTATAATTCGCTTATAATACGTGTATCATACGTTGCACCTTTTAAAACATTATTTTCAATTGTTTTGTTGTCTCTGGTGGTAGATTTGGGTTCTTAGAGGTGATATAACTCTATAAGCGCATATATACCCGTTCCAGCGCTCGGATAGAACCCTGTTAAATATTCGTTACTTATTCGCTTTTAATACGTTTGTTGTACGTTGCACCTTTTAGACTTGAAAGGATTTTCAATTGTGTTCATATCTCTGTTGGTAATAATGTGTTCTTATAGATGAAATACCCCTATTATCGCGTATGTACCCGTTCCAGCGCTCGGATAATACCCTGTTACTTATTCGTTCCTTATTCGCTTTTAATGCGCGGGGTATACGTTGCACCTTGAAATAAATCGTTTTTTAATTGTGTTCATGTCTCTGGTGGTAACATTGTGTTCTTAGAGATGAAATGACCCTATTAGAGCGCATGTACCCGTTCCAGCGCTCGGTTAATACCCTGTTACCTATTCGTTACCTATTCGTTACCTATTCGTTACCTATTCACTTATAATACGTTTGTTGTATGTTGCACCTTTTAGAAAAGGATTTTCAATTGTGTCCATGTCTCTGTGTTCATATCAAATTGTATTCAAGTTATGTTCAAGGCAACGTTACGTAAACAATAGGCAACGTAAACAATAGGTAACGTTAGTGACGTTAGTTACTTAGTAAATGTACAGCGGCTAATACTTGACACTGGGGGCGCCGAAAAGTGAAAATTAATCTAAAATTATGAAAAAAGAAATTAACATACAAAGTGTGAAATGATAATTAACTATTTAAAGTCCATGTAAATAAATAGAAATTGTTAAACTGTCTATTCACTATGATCATTATCAAAATTACGGCGCACTTGATACCAGTAAGTATATTGTCATGAAAGTATTAAGTCCATGTATGAATCTTTAGCTTGGCTTCAGTTTTACTCGGTGCTCTGTCTCCGTGGATTTTCATTATTCCTGGTTCCCTGCTAAATGTGTGAATCCTACCATTGTTCTTCATTGTGTTGCTTTTTGAATGATACATCTCAAAATAGTCTTTGTTAAATTTCATTGAATTGTCAGATACTTCTCCCATTGATTCGATTTTCCCAAAACGTTTCAAATCGACTTCTTCTGTCTTGTGTTGTAACATGAAAGATGAGGATGTGGGTCCAGCTGAGTCTTTCATTGGTCCAGAAAGTAGGTATCCGAGTTTTGATTCTACTGCGGTCGGGCCTGGTCCTCGGATAACTGTGTCTTCTACGATATCCCAGTAGTAATCCGAACCTATTAAAAATGAAATCCTGAATTTATCCATGTCGCTCACAGGGTGCGCTAATGTAAGTCCACTGAGGTAAGGCAGTTTAGCAGCATTGTATGGCATGCGATTGTGTAACGGGGCTGCGATAGTAGGGACAATAAATACTTCCATTGGTATTTTCTTCCCATTCTGAGTTTGTAAATCTATTACGGCAATGTCCAAATTGCGTATATTTCTGTTTTCATCTCCAAATGCTGCTAGGCTAACTGTCGAGGTTCCATTCGGTTTTAATTGCAATTCAGCGGCTAATTCCTCGCTAATGAACGACTTCTGAGATCCTTCATCTAAAAGAATATTAGCGGTAGCTGACCTGTCATCTACCCAAACTGGTGAAATGGCTGTCTTTAATAAAATGTCTGTCCTTGGTTTAATGTTCAATGTCGACGTGTAACATGTTAATGCATCATTTTCGCTCTCTACTGTACTTACTATGGTGTTTTGCGGTAAAGATTTTGCTGTACTTACGCTTACGCTTTTCTTTTCTTGATTCTTATTACTGTCACAAAGACTAGTGTGGTGCTTGTTATCACATTTTCTGCATCTAAAACGCGAGCGGCATTCTGAAACTTTATGACTTCCAAAGCAACTGTAACATACTTTTTTCTGTTCAATGATAGCTAAGCGGCTCTCTCTGTCTACAACACTGGTACATTCGACTGACGAATGCGATTGTTTGCAATAAATACAGGTTTTGGGTTTGAACTGATTTATTACATATTGAGGTCTTGCAGTGATTTTGGGTTCAACTGTTGTGTGAAATGACGCTGTGGGTGTGAAACTGTCTAATTTATCTGAATTACCAGTTTCCTGTACGTACATCTCTTTGCCGATTGCTTCTCTAAGGGACCTTATATCCCAATTCCGTTTTCCGTGTTCTCTGGTCATGAGTTTTTTCATTTCGTCGGGCAACTTTCCAAATATGATTGGTACTAAAAGTGATCCGAATGTGTCTTGCGATTGTCCGAGCGACTCTAATCCCCTTATGCACGATTCCATTTTATCGTAAAATACTCTTATGCTGTGCGGCGTAAGTGACGGATGCGTAAGTTCAAGTAGATTCTGCATGTATGCGTTTATAATGGTTTGTGTCTGTCAATACCTCTCCTTTAACAATATGATTGCGTGTTTATAGTTGGCGTTTGATAGAGATAAACCGGATATGCATTGTGCGGCTTCACTGTGTACCTGAGATTTGAGATAGCTGAACTTTTGTATATTTGTCAAAGAGGGATTGTGATGAATGGTTGTCTCAAACGATTCCCAAAATGTCTGCCATGTTAATATGTCTCCCGTAAAGTTTGGTAGATCAAGCTTCGGTAGCTTGTGATAGAAGTTTGTTGCTGTTGTTGGGTTTGCATTCGTATAAACGGAGTTGTTATCTACGGAAAATACATTTTCTGAATGGTTTGAATTATGATTTGCAATACTTGTTGACGGAAAATTTGATGAATCAAGTGTATTGGCTATTGGAACATACGTTGTTTCACTCACCGTTTGCTGAAATGGGGTTGTTTTGTTTCCAGAAACTATGTCCTTGAATCGGCGAATGGCGACTTCCATATTCATTGCATAATCGTCCGCGTCAAGAATTTCTTGTTCCATGTCTTCTAATTCGGTTCCATCTAAGATCTGTGAGTCTAAAGATTCAAGCAGGTTCCTCTTCTTTGTAAGGTTGTCTGCGGCAGCCGAAAGTTCTTCATGTCCAATATCTTCTTGCGAAATTCTTTCCTTCGTTCTATTAATTAATCTTGTAACTGCACTACGGTGACCACCACGAATTGCTTTTAATTTCTCCATGGGTCACGGCACCAATATCGTGTATCGTGTTTCTTGTGGTTAGTACTTCGCTTTAGGGTTAGTAATGAAAGGCGTTGTGTTCATATCAAATTGTATTCAAGTTATGTTCAAGGCAACGTTACGTAAACAATAGGCAACGTAAACAATAGGTAACGTTAGTGACGTTAGTTACTTAGTAAATGTACAGCGGCTAATACTTGACACTAACAATGTGTTCTTAGAAATGAAATGACCCTACTAGCGTGCATGTACCCGTTCCAGCGCTCGGTTAATACCCTGTTACATATTCGTTACCTATTCGTTACCTATTCACTTATAATACGTTTGTTGTACGTTGCACCTTTTAGAAAAGGATTTTCAATTGTACCCATGTCTCTGGTGGTAACAATGTGTTCTTAGAGATGAAATAACCCTATTAGCGCGCATGTACCCGTTCCAGCGCTCGGTTAATACCCTGTTATCTATTCGTTGCTTATTCGCTTTTAATACGTTTGTTGTACGTTGGACCTTTTAGAAAAGAATTTTCACTTAAGTTCATATCTCTGGTGGTTATAATGTGTTCTTATAGATGAAATACCCCTATTAGCACGTATGTACCCGTTCCAGCGCTCGGATAAAACCCGGTTACTTATTCGTTCCTTATTCGCGTTTAATGCGCAGGGTATACGTTGCACCTTGAAATAAATCGTTTTTTAATTGTGTTCATGTCTCTGGTGGTAACAATATGTTCTTGGAGATGAAATGACCCTATTAGCGTGCATGTACCCGTTCCAGCGCTCGGTTAATACCCTGTTACATATTCGTTACCTATTCGTTACCTATTCACTTATAATACGTTTGTTGTACGTTGCACCTTTTAGAAACGGATTTTCAATTGTACCCATGTCTCTGGTGGTAACAATGTGTTCTTAAAGATGAAATAACCCTATTAGCGCGCATGTACCCGTTCCAGCGCTCGGTTAATACCCTGTTACCTATTCGTTACCTATTCGTTACTTATTCGCTTTTAATACGTTTGTTGTACGTTGGACCTTTTAGAAAAGGATTTTCACTTAAGTTCATATCTCTGGTTTTTAATAATGTGTTCTTATAGATGAAATACCCCTATTAGCGTGTATGTACCCGTTCCAGCGCTCGGATAATACCCTGTTACTTATTCGTTCCTTATTCGCTTTTAATGCGCAGGGTATACGTTGCACCTTGAAATAAATCGTTTTTTAATTGTGTCCATGTCTCTGGTGGTAACAATGTGTTCTTGGAGATGAAATGACCCTATTAGCGCATAGGTACCCGTTCCAGCGCTCGGTTAATACCCTGTTACCTATTCGTTACCTATTCACTTATAATACGTTTATTGTACGTTGCACCTTTTAGAAACGGATTTTCAATTGTGCCCATGTCTCTGGTGGTAACAATATGTTCTTAGAGATGAAATGACCCTATTAGCGTGCATGTACCCGTTCCAGCGCTCGGTTAATACCCTGTTACCTATTCGTTACCTATTCGTTACCTATTCGTTACCTATTCGTTACCTATTCACTTAAAATACGTTCGTTGTACGTTGCACCTTTTAGAAAAGGATTTTCAATTGTGCCCATGCTCTAGTGGTAACAATGTGTTCTTAGAGATGAAATTACCCTTTTAGTGTGCATGTACCCGTTCCAGCGCTCGGTTAATACCCTGTTACCTGTTCGTTACCTATTCGTTACTTATTCGCTTTTAATACGTTTGTTGTACGTTGCACCTTTTAGAAAAGGATTTTCAATTGTGTCCATGTCTCTGGTGGTAACAATGTAATCTTAGAGATGAAATGACCCTATTAGCGCGTATGTACCCGTTCAAGCGCTCGGATAATACCCTGTTACTTATTCGTTCCTTATTCGCTTTTAATGCGCGGGGTATACGTTGCACCTTAAAATAAATCGTTTTTCAATTGTGTGCATGTCTCTAGTGGTAACAATGTGTTCTTGGAGATGAAATAACCGTTTTAACGCGTATGTACCCGTTCCAGCGCTCGACTAATACCTTGTTACTTATTCTTATTTCAAGGTGCAACGCATAGCACGCGTATTTAAAGCGAATAAGGAACGAATAAGTAAAAGGGTATCAGTCGAGCGCTAAAACGGGTACATATGTTCGATTAGGGTTATTTCACCTCTAAGAACCGACAGTTACCACCAGAGACACAAACATATTTCTTTTTTTTTAAAGTGCAACGCATAACACACGTTTTACAAGCGAATAAGAAACGAATAAGTAACAGGGTATCAGTGTTGCGCTGAAACGAGTACATATGCGCTAATAGGGTTTTTTTTCACTTCAGAGAACACATAATACCGCCAGAGACATGAAAGCAATAGATAATCGATTTATTCCAAGGTGCAGCGTATACCACGCGTATTAAAAGCGAATAAGGAACGAATAAGTAACAGGGTATCAGTCGAGCGCTGAAACGGGTACATATGTTCTATTAGGGTTATTTCACCTCAAAGAACCGACAGCTACCACCAGAGACACAAAAATATTTCTTTTTTAAAGTGCAACGCATAACACACGTTTAAAAGAGAACAAGGAACGAATAAGTAACAGGGTATCACTGAGTCGAGCGCTGAAACGGAAAGATATGTTCTATAAGGGTTATTTCACCTCTAAGAACCGACAGTTACCACCAGAGACACAAACATATTTTTTTTTTTAAAGTGTAACGCATAACACACGTTTTATAAGCGAATAAGAAACGAATAAGTAACAGGGTATCAGTGTTGCGCTGAAACCAGTACATATGAGCTAATATGATACCACGCGTATTAAAATCGAATAAGGAACGAATAAGTAACAGGGTATCAGTCGAGCGCTGAAACGGGTACATATGTTTTATTAGGGTTATTTCACCTCTAAGAACCGACAGTTACCACCAACAACACACAAATATTTCTTTTTTAAAGTGCAACGCATAACACACGTTTTAAAAGCGAATAAGGAACGAATAAGTAACATCGTATCAGTGTAGCGCTGGAACGGGTACATGCGCGCTAATAGGATCATTACATCTCTAAGAACACATTGTTACCACCAGAGACATGAACACAATTAAAAAACGATTTATTTCAAGGTGCAACGTATACCCCGCGCATTAAAAGCGAATAAGGAACGAATAAGTAACAGGGTATTATCCGAGCGCTGGAACGGGTACATACGCGCTATTAGGGTCATTTCATCTTTAAGAACATTGTTACCACCAAACACATGAACATAATTCAAAATCCTTTCCTAAAAGGTACAACATACAACAAACGTATTATAAGTGAATAGGTAACAGGGTATTAACCGAGCGCTGGAACAGGTACATGCGCGCTAATAGGATCATTTCATCTTTAAGAACACATTGTTACCACCAGAGACATGGACACAATTGAAAATCCTTTTCTAAAAGGTGCAACGTACAACAAACGTATTATAAGTGAATAGGTAACGAATAGGTAACAGGGTATTAACCTAGCGCTGGAACGGGTACATGCGCGCTAATAGGGTCATTTCATCTCTAAGAACACATTGTTACCACCAGAGACATGGACACAATTGAAAATCCTTTGCTAAAAGGTGCAACGTACAACAAACGTATTAAAAGCTAATAAGTAACGAATAGGTAACAGGGTATTAACCGAGCGCTGGAACGGGTACATGCGCGATAATAGGGTCATTTCATCTCTAAGAACACATTGTTACCACCAGAGACATGGACACAATTAAAAATCCTTTTCTAAAAGGTGCAACGTACAACAAACGTATCATAAGTGAATAGGTAACGAATAGGTAACAGGTTACTAACCGAGCGCTGGAACGGGTACATGTATACGCGCTAATAGGGGTATTTCATCTATAAGAACACATTGTTACCACCAGAGACATGGACACAATTGAAAATCCTTTGCTAAAAGGTGCAACGTACAACAAACGTATTAAAAGCTAATATGTAACGAATAGGTAACAGGGTATTAACCGAGCGCTGGAACGGGTACATGCGCGATAATAGGGTCATTTCATCTCTAAGAACACATTGTTACCACCAGAGACATGGACACAATTGAAAATCCTTTTCTAAAAGGTGCAACGTAAAACAAACGTATTAAAAGCGAATAAGTAACGAATATTTAACAGGGTATTATCCGAGCGCTGGAACGGGTACATATGCGCTTATAGAGTTATATCACTTCTAAGAACCCAAATCTACCACCAGAGACAACAAAACAATTGAAAATCATGTTTTAAAAGGTGCAACGTATGATACACGTATTATAAGCGAATTATAAGCGAGTGATGGAACGAATTAAACAAGGTAATAGCATGCTCCGAAACGATGTACACCCTGCTAACATGTTTAACCCCACCACATTATGTTAGTATGTACCTGTCCCTAGACAAAAGCCTGAAATTAAGTAGTTATCGTTTGGTTTTGTGTTACATATTTGTTTTCCGTTTAATTTTTTGTATATGAAATACGGCCGTTAGTTTTGTTGTTTGAATTGTTTGAGATTGTCATGTCTGGACCTTTTAAAGGACTACACGGTTTGGGCTATGCTCATTGTTGAAGGCAGTACAGTGACCTATAGTTGATAATTTCTGTGTCATTTTAGTCTATTGTGGGGTGTTGTCTCATTGGCAATCATACCACATCTTCTTTTTTTTTTATACAAGCGCTAACACGGTGATTTCATCGCTTCGAACCCAGATCCATCTTCAAACATACGGACATAAAGCAGTTAAAAGGTAGAATGTATAAAAATTTAAATAAGGAACAAATGAGTATCGAACATAAAGTAAAAGGATCGGTTGAGCACAAACACATATAAATAGGTCATAAAAAGATCATTTTACCTCAACAAATTTAGAACTATTACCAGATATAAGAGTATAAACAATTAAAAAGGGAGAAGAATATTAAAAATCGAATAAGTAACGAATAAGGAATAGGGAATAAGTAACGAATAGGTAACGATAGGGAATAGGGAATAAGTAACGAATAGGTAACGAATAGGGAATAGGGAATAAGTAACGAATAGGGAATAGGGAATAGGGAATAGGTAACGAATAGGGAATAGGGAATAGGTAACGAATAGGGAATAGGGAATAGGTAACGAATAGGGAATAGGGAATAGGTAACGAATAGGTAACGAATAGGGAATAGGGAATAAGTAACCAACTTGACGTCCATGTCAGAAAGGTCAACAAATTCTGTCTGACATTTTTTGGGTTCTGTTTTACACCTTCTGATTTTGCATTTGTTCAACCCATTAATTGGTTTTGGCAATTATGCGATTGGAACTTGAGGGCTTTACAGGTTTTCCTTCAGTCAATTCTTTGGCAATTCAGTTCATGGGAAACATTTATGGCATGAATCTGTACTCAATGGCACTCGGCAATTTGGTTAGCAGATGACGTTGCGGCCGTAAACATGATTGGCAAATGACGTTGCATAATCAAATTCTGTTGATGTTTCATTGTCACTACACGTTGATCTGTTCATTGATGGCCAGCAACAAATCTTGGCTACTTGTATCGTTGTCGGAAGGACAGTAGAACGAGTTTCTGAAGTCATACGGTATGGTTGCAGCACATTTATGTTTTCATGTTTGCAGTATTCTTAAGGGCTAATTCAGTTCTTTGTTGTTGTTTTTTTTTATTTCTCAGACTTGGCAAAATGGAGATGCAACATTTAAATAAAAAGTAAGTAAGGCAAAGGATTGACAGAACTGTTTCACAAGATAAAAAAACTGAAACAATCTTTCATGTGACCAAAATTTCGCTTTAAGAAATTCGTGCGACTTCAAAAATTCGGTATGTTCAATAACCACAGGTAAGTCAGATTTTGATTTTTTATAGAGAGAAAGAAGCATGATAAGCATGAAAAGTAGTTGTAAGAGAATCAAAAAAGATTTGGTAAAAAAAATCAACAAAATGAGTGTTGCGTTTCTAAGGTCGTTCAGTATAGCTCACTAAGATAACCTACAAAATTTATTTCAAAAGTTTCCAAATTTGAGAAACATAAGTTTGGATAATGGCAAATAAAGATTTAGTTTTTAATACAGATTTTAGTTTGTACGTACGGTACTACCTAAATAAACATTTCCAGATCAGACAGGAAAAAAAAGAGACAAAAGTTAAGATAAAAAAAATAGAGTTATTCCTCTTTGTATGGGCTCTCTCTCCAATCATGTACATTTCCATATTTGTTCTAAATCATATTTATTTATTAACAATAAATATACATGTATGTTATACCGTGTTCACACTATGAAATCTAAACCGGGTCGAACCCGGGTTAGTTAATCCGAATTAATTACACCGGTTCACACGTGAAAAAGAATTACCCCACTTTGGATTTTTCCCTTCAACAAAAATAGACACGCATGCGCAACATCTTGTAATCAGCGTCTGTGACAACAAACGAAGTGGAAACCGCTACGGTACACAGGGACTCGGTTAGCAGATAAAAATTTTGTAAATCAATGTTTTTAATTTATTTTTTATTATTTCCTGTCTATTTGCATTACTATATTAACGTATTTAACGTTGCCATCACTATTTCTTTGTTTTCTGGCAATGTGCAGTTTACTATCCATATTCATATGATATGGCAAGAAACAACTTATCATAATGCAATCCCATCTTTCAATACTATCATATTACCACACTGTGCTATTCTAACAAATTACTATATCATAATGTTACATCTGTATACTTTGAAGACATATCGATATTTATTTAAAAAATATGACCAATGAACAAAAAAAGTTTTTTGTTTACGTATAATTCGACTTGAATATGACTGAAGGACGAGTAACGGAAGAAATTCTTATCAATCATGGATTGAAGCACTTGCTGCAAAGATTTAAGCTTGAGAAAATATCTCCATAAATTCTCTGTCAGTTGTCATCGCATGAAATGGAGGAACTTGGCGTCCAAAACAGGTCAGACATGATGAATTTAAGGTTAGATTGCTCTAAATATATGGCACTAATTCAAAGCCAATTAAGATACTTTCAAATGGAGGTGTGCAAGAATTTAACATTCAATTTTAAGTTAATTTTAGAAAATTTGCTGGAGATTGGATTAAAGATATCAGATATTTCTAAAATACTGTCCGTGTCTGAGAGAACAGTTTACAGAAGGATGGCCATATATGATTTAAGTAAAACATCTTTCTCTGAAATGGAAGATGGGCGGTCTTGACCGAAATCTGATTGAAATAATTCGTGACTGTGACAGTGTCCCCGGTGTGGGGAAACCTTTTTAAGAATCATGCTGAAAAGAAGAGGAATACATGTTCCGAGATGCCTATGAGACAGTATTAACAGGGCCGTAACTACATTGAGGCAAATGAGGCAAATGCCTCATGTTGGAAATTTCAAAAAAAAAAAAAAAAACTGAAACAAAATATTGTCTTCATATCAAATTGTTTTCACTGAAAGTCTCTTGCAAGAAGCACGTTTTCTTTACTATCTGTTGTCGCCCCTGCATGTTTTCGTGATCCATGTTTCTATTTTACTTTTAGTTTTCAGAGTAGATGGTCTATTGTTTTTACTTCTGTGTCCCGGGTTTTTCTTTTTTGTGTTGCATATCCACCGATGTCCAGACATTGTGTGAGAAAGTATTGAAGAATATACGACGCTATACTGGACACAGCAAATAAATTGTCGTTTCTGCATGGAGAATTGGACTTCATATCAAAGAAAACTGGCTCTTTTTTGTTAAAAAAAAAACAACTTGATAGCTGACATGGTTTAAATTAAAGTAAGACCTCTAATTTTCCCGTATCAAGCCATCTATATAAAAACATCAATGCATTGCAATATGACCTAAGAAAGAACTTTATAACAATGAATATAGGAATGAAAGCATATTTCAAATTAAGGAAGACCTTTTCAGTGGAAAGCCCAAAACCTAGTACTTTATTACACATCTATAACCATACAATCCGACCAATCTTGTTGTATGGATCTGAAATTTGGGGTTATATACCACATAAAAAACAAATACATTTGGATAACTTTATATCAAAAGAAACTGATTATCTTGTACTAGAGAAAAATTCATACTAAGCTTTGTAAATTTTCACTTGGAGTTAATATAAAAACATCAAATATGGCATGTAGAGGAGAACTAGGTTCACTCCCTACACTGTATTATGTAATAATGAATATGATAAAATACTGGATCCATCTTATGAAAGAATTTGAATCTTCAAATATTATTCTAAGGGAAGCCATAAATCTATCTCATTCTATGGACAAACATAACCAGGAATCTTGGATAGGAAGCATTAAACATATATTTAAATTTCTAGACTTAGAATATCTATTTGTTAACCAGTCAAACTTTAAACAAAACCATATTCTAAAAAAAGTAAAAACATCTTTAACTATTAAATTTAAAGAAGGCTGGTTAGCTAGTTTAGAAAGCAATTCTGGGAAGTGTACTAATTTACAATCTGGCAATAAATTAAGAACTTACAGAAAATTTTAGAATATTTTTATGTTTGAACCATATTTAAAAATGAATTAAAAAAAAGACAGGCAAATAATCACAAGATTTAGAACCTTGAAATCGAAAGAGGGAGGTATATTGGAATTAAAGCTGAAGACAGAAAGTGTAAGCTATGTAAGAACGCAGTTGAAGACGAACTACATTTTCTTTTAAAATGTCCTGTTCTAAAAGATACTCGATCTCAACATCTATCTAATTTAAATTCAAAATTCAAAAATTTTTCAAGATTATCTGATGAAATGAAATTTGTTTGGATTCTTTCATCTGAAGATTTGTTTGTTACTTCAAACTTATCTAATTTATTGCACTCCCTTTTTGAAGAACGAAAGAAAATTATAGAAAATATTGTTGTTTGAAAAAAAAATATAAGAAAAATATAAGAAAAATATATATCTATAATACTAAAATTACGAGGTCCAATTTGTCAGCCGTCATCGGGTAAAAACGACAAATCAAAGAAATCAACTCTATATATAACTAATATAGGACAATGGTGTAGATTAAAAATTACACCACTCCAGACCCTTTTGTTTTCCACATTATTAATATTGCCAATAATTAACAAGTTCCGGGTCTAATCCGATACCGATACCAATAGTATATTCACCTGTTAGCTATTACCTTAACTGTACGTTCCGCATTTGACAGGCGCACCACCAAACGGTGTATTTAGGATTTTGCTATATATGTCGTGTACAAGTTGCGATTTTGTACAGGTTATAACATGTACAAAAATATTGTACATGTTATAACTTGTATAATGCAAAAATACATGTTATAACATGTACAAAAGTATCTCATACATGTTATAACCTGTACAAAATATTGCTTAAAAATGGTTTTAACTTGTACAAACTAAACTAATAAGGATATTTTTCCATTATTGCAACAGATGACCTCAATAACATTTTTATAACTTTTTTATTATTCCTTCATGTTAGTGTGTTTTGTCCTTGTTTGATACAGTTAATGTCCAGGGGTCGGTATTACGAAACATTCCTAAGACCTGTCATAAGATATATCTTATGATCCTCTTATGACTATCTATGGACATATCTTTATTTGATGAATTATAATTGTGAGTGTCCACTTTGAGGCAATAGCAAAATACTTTCATTTTAGTTGAATGCTTCTTTTTGTAAATTTATAAATTTGTAAAATGTACGCACGGTCAACGCTTTTACAACCATATAAAGTTACAAAAAGAAGCATGCAATACTTATAATTACATTTTTTAGCTATGATTATGAAAACACGAATTTTATATATTTTATTATTTAATTCACCTGTGCACTTTATTGTTGGAGCACGTGTTATCATGAATGAAAAGTTGTATTGAGCATTGCAATTGCTTACGGAATAACACGTGATGTGCAGTTAGCCAATCAGAATAAAATGTTATAATGAAACATACATCTAATGTAATTATTAAGATTTATTTTAAATTTTGTACAAGTTAAAACCATTTTAAAGCAATATTTTGTACAGGTTATAACATGTATGAGGTACTTTTGTACATGTTATAACTTGTATTTTTGCATTATACAAGTTATAACATGTACAATATTTTTGTACATGTTATAACCTGTACAAAATCGCAACCTGTACACGACATATACACGGGTCATAATCAAAGGGCTGACACGACTAAATTCAATCATTGCAAATTGTTCCCTATTGTAGCTTTATTCAGCTATCAGCAAGACTTTCTAAGATAACTAATAAAGGACAATGCTGTTGATTAAAAAATACCCCATTCCTGGATAGCCTGGACCTTTTGT
This sequence comes from Mytilus edulis, assembly GCF_963676685.1. Taxonomy (NCBI): domain Eukaryota; kingdom Metazoa; phylum Mollusca; class Bivalvia; order Mytilida; family Mytilidae; genus Mytilus; species Mytilus edulis. The sequence continues at coordinate 52,099,909 of NC_092347.1, forward strand.
ATTCCAAATAATTAATATTTCCAATAATTGATAAGTTCCAGGTCGACGGGTTCAAACAGAAAGATTTGAAAGCAGAGAAAACTGTGTATCTTATAATCGACATGACTTTATCAGATGACAATACCAATTACTAAAATAAGGCTTAGGCATAGTTATATACTTTAATTCAGTCACGGACCCGCGATATCACGGGTGTGTACTTGTACAGTATAGATATATATATATATATAGGAAATAAAATTGATCAGGAGTTGTCTCCCATAGACCTAGAAATATAAAGATTTATGTAATTTCTCCAGGTCACAGTGGCACCCATAACAACTATGTTTTGTCAATAACTTGGTTTATATCAGGTTAATTAGTGTAAATGTGTATTCATGTGGTTTTTTTGTTTAAATGTACTTTAATCATTCTAATCATTTTCAGTGTTTTATTTTGTAATTCATTTGATTGTATAGCTCAAATTTTGGGCACCATGATTGGTTGATAAAATTATCTATCTATCTATCTAACAAACCATTTATTTTTGTGATTATCAAGGCTGAGTTATTTATTTTCAAATTCCTCCTGCCCACCCCCAGAATATCAAATGGCCGTCCCCTAAAAGCCTTATTTCTGGAGTGGGTACCGGTTTTGGTCTGTCATCATATCAGTACTGCGCTGGTGTTATGGAAGCGGTTGCATGAGAAGCGTGCTGCTCTTCTCTGAATTTGTTCGATTTGTGAAATTTGCTGTGTTTGATGTGGTTCCCAAATTGTTGAGCAGCTCTCTAATTTTGGTCGGACAAGAGCTTTATATGCATGAGCTTATTTTTGGTTTCTACGAATAAATCCAAGGGACTGGTTTGCTTTTGATGTCATGTTATCGATATGTTTGTCCCATTTTAAATTGATTAAAGAGTTGGGCCTAAATATTTTGTAGAATCGACTTTTTGTAGAGCGTGATTTTGTAATTTATAAATGAACTCAGAAGTCTAAAGATTTGTGTTTTTGAGTTACACTGAGAATGTTGCACTTATATCTTTTGCCATTTTGCATTTTTATTAATTTACGTGGCTTGGTTTGGCATCTTTTTAATGAAAGTAAACATTCTATATATATACAATATCATGGTCTGCCTTCCCTAATGGTGGCATGGTTTCATTTTTTTCAATGATGGCTGGATAAATTTTGTTAACACAAGATCTATAATTTTATCATTTCGAATTGATATGTTTACAACTTGTGCTAATGAATTGTCATTTAGGATATCTAAACAAAAATAATGTTGTTTTTGGTTTGCTTTTCCAGAAAAGGTCCAGATTCATCTTGTTTGCTCTTCACCAAATTTATAGACATTCTGAAAATCTACAGAAGACCAATAAAACACGCCCCATATTTTTCGCTAATTTGATTGGTTGATGAAATGATTTTGTCACGCATGTCCAAACTTAACACTTTCTCTTAATTCAATAATTACAGAGTAAGTAGACGTGTTTTTAAATTTTGAAGAAAAAATTAAGAATTTAGATGATGGCAAATACTGACTTTTAATTGACAATGAAATAGTTATGCAGTTTATAAAAACTGAAACTAACCAATTAAATTTAGTACAATTATGAGTGGGTAAAAATATCACAATCTAGGAGACGCATATGTATAGTACAACTTTACTCCATCTGATTGTAAGAGTATAATAATGTAATACAACTTTTCCTGTGAATTTTATACTGCTGTCGATGTCTGTCTCTGTAAATAATATAGGAAATTATCACGACATGAAAAAATGATTGAATAAACGTGAACATGCTCATGTCGGAAAAAATAAAATGGCCGACTCTATTACAAAGATATCATAACATGAATAATGCATTGTTAAATACGAATAACACGTGTTTAAGGCACCAAAGGTGGAACTTTACTGCCTCGATTCACAGCCAATTTCAATGTGTGTGAAAATCAGTCAAATAAAACAAACAGTACCAAGACGGATGATTTGGGTGTGCTTGAGTATTTTTTTCTTGCAGTGTACACAATTTTAACTGAATGGATTTGGCTCCATAAAAAAAATCAAAAATGTTTACTCTGACCTGTTGACAAATATAAGAATTATTCAAGAATATTCATTATTAATCCACACAATCATTCCTCTATATAAGTACTATTAGTATGCACTAAAAACTTTCAGCTGATATTTCAAGAGTCAACTCCCCTTGGCAGAGGTGGATTTAGGGTTAAGCCCAAGAGGCCAGGCCCTGCCAACCTTTTGTGGGGGAAAATTTAGTTGTAATATAAAATGAAGCATCCCTCTTAAGCATGATTAGTTAAAGATCAAGCTTAAGTTTCATTAGGCTGGGCTAATCTTTGCTGTAATTTCAGGCTTTGGACTTTGATAAATTTTTGAAAATCAGTTATACAGACCTTTATTCTAAATGCTTTCAGATACTCAGGTATTGGGCTAAATTTTTTTATGTGAGACAATAGACAATAGACAATATTTTATTCGCACAAACACATTTACATTAAATGGTTATGGCATACAAAATTAAGACAATAAACTGACAATAGTTAAATTGATTATAATTATATTAGAGTGACAGTGGTATTTACAGCGAAGAAGAAAAAGGCTATAAATATCAACAGTTAACACATTGTTAATGTTCATGAACAATTAAAAAAAGAACACAAACAAAAATTCGGTTGCATATTAGAAAAAAAATTATACAGATGCATATTAAAAAAAGTTATACAGATGTTCTTAATAAAAGACAATCATTAATATACTTTATGGTGATTTTTATAATGACTGGTAGACTGCTATTTAAAAGTACAGTCAAATGATTTAGTGTTATAGTGGACTGCAATTTAATAAAATTGAAATTAAGATTTTTATTAATATTTTGTATATTTTTGTGAGATTACCATGATGAGTTACAGATCAAATTTAAAGTTTCGTTCCACTCCGCTAATTTTTGCCAAAATTAAGGGTTTACGACTTTGAAAATTGTTGAAAATCAGTTATATGGACATTTTTCTATACACCTCCAGATTTTGAGCTGTTTTTTTGATTTGTGAGACTACCATCATGTTTGTGTCACATGTGTTATTGAACATACATTTACTATGAATACAGAGTGTATGGATAAAGCTATCTGCTATCATTTTCAAATTTTACTATCCACGGCGGTTACAGAGTTTTTTAAATAGAGGGGGTCTGTATAACATAAATGACCGCCGTGAATCGATTAGTAAACTCACTGAGAATTAATAGTAAGAAGCAAATACAGTTTATTTACGGTACCACGATTTCCCCAGAAATATTCATAGGACTGAATGAACATCAGGGGTGTGGAAATATTTGTTGTGAGCACTTGTCCCCGGGCAAGTGAAACCTAAAATTTTATTGTTCTGGAAATTTTTTACTTGCCCTGATGATCCCAATAAATATTGAAGTATTTCTTGTAAGCTAATATATGATTCTTACTTAGCACTGTTGTGCATCACAAACAAATAAAATCTATAAACAAATAGATTTGTAAAAAATTAGGAAAGTAGGAAATGGGTTGACATCAATGGGACAGAAACCTAACAGCAAACCAACCAATGAAATGACATGTAAGGGACAATTTTGCAGCAGTTTTTGAATAAAAATTGTAGCCATTAGGTACATATACTAAATTTGAGGACAGTGATTGAAGAAATGTAAACTAAATAATAGATTTTGTGGTGTTTCTCTCAACTGACACATTTGTTTTTTCCTTGATTATTTATTATTGTCTTGATGGGCAATTAAAGCATCCCTTTTATTTTCCACTTTGACAACAAATGATGTTGACCTAAATTCATCTATAAATAAGACAAAAACTTAATATATTTTTCCGAATTTCCATAGATAGCCAGGGGCAATCTAATATCCACGATGTCTGAAATTTTGGCTTCCTTTTTTTTTTTAATACTCTGTCCTCCATTTCTACTCGACTCATGACTCTTTTTGTCTTGCTTGCCCACCTTTTTATTTATCAATCTGAATTTCAAACAAAATTTAAAGAAATGACACTTCCGGTAAATGATGGCTAAAACCTAATCGACGATCCCGGGTCAATGCAATGTTACGCGACTTGGGTTCGCATACTTATTTTTATTTATTTTGGTAATCGATCTATATCCGGTATCATGTAATATTTATCGTCATGAACATTGATGTTTTTACTTGCTGAACATTGGTTTCATTTACGTAAATTAAACATCTTTATATGTTGAAATTAATTTTATGTTTTTGTTGGATTTGAACTTTGTCTTGTATATTTTTTTACTTGTCCACGGGCAACCAAGTCAAAAACAATTACTTGTCCGGTTGTTCAAATGTACTAGTCAGGCGAGTCGGGCATAGCATTTCCACACCCCTGAACATAATATAGATTGGCACTAAAATTATATTTATAGGACTGAATGAACATAATATACAGATAGGCACTAAAATTATTCCTGTGTTATCAAAATTAAAAGAAAACCAAAAAAAAAAATGTGAATATCGGAAAAAAGGGACTAGAAAAACAATTGTCCTGTCCCAAAGTACCTATGACTTTTGATACCTTTTCTGAAATTCTCCAGTCATACAATCTTTTACAAAAAATCATTGATTGACATAATGAAAATTGACAGTGAAGAGCAAATACCCTTTATTTATAGTAATGAATGTTCATATCAGGGATCTCCAGGCCACAATTAAAAATATTTTGGTTTGCCCAAACCCTACCCAAATGTTGAGACAGTGGGTAGGTAGGTAGGCATTTTCTTTTTTTTCTTCAAAAAAACAAAATTGAAGTATCGGGTGTTTATTAGTCTTCATGCCTTTCTGATTAAAAAAAAACTTCTTCAAATCAGGACAATAAAAGAATTTGAGTAGGCAGCTTTTTTCTGAGTAGGTAGGGTTTGGGCAAACAAACCTATTCTTTTTTATGGCCCCATGGATGAAAATTGAACCATGGAGGAAATTTCACCATCACAAACCGTGCGTACGCCGTACAGTGAAGCGTGATCGAAAGTATACCATCCCTCCACATAAGGATTGGTGAACATGCTAACTCATTGCTTATTTAAATTATATTTATTTGAATTTTCATTGTAAATAAAAGTATAACTTCAAAGGCCAAGCAAGCCTTCATGCCCCCCACTTTAGTCGAGAATGACCAAAAGCTGTCATGAAGGTCCACATGTAGTTTTCTTGCTATTTTGGTAATTGTTATGGGGGTTAAAAATCATGTAGAGCTTATTTTTCACGGACACTTATTCAGAAGTCATGAACCCATTACCGGTATGGCTGATTTGCAGCAACAACAAAACGATTCGTACAGGTTATGTAAAATGTTAAAGAGATTTGTAAAGCAAACGTTGACAAATGAAAAGGTTTTTAATGATTTTATCCATGTTATCTAGCAAATTGATGCTATGCAACATGCATCTTTCGAGTCTGAATAGAAACCGGAAATGCGGATGTATCAATTTGATTGTAAACTACGAAATGAATTCGGAATTACGATACGACATTTCTTTACAGGAAAAAAAAAGTTTTTATTTTTTAACTTTTAAAGTTATTCTATATTATCGTTCCAATACAGCAGTACTCGAGTTATTTGCGATGAAATAATAATAACTGTTTTACGTCTTATTTTGTACATCTCAAAAAAGGGGATGTCGATTGCGTAAGTCAAAATAAAAGCACGTGTTCGACTTTTTAAACTGTTTTCTTTGTAACTGGGATTATTAATTTATTTATTCAATCTAAATTATCATAGAATTTGCGGAAACTTAGTTGAATAATTCGACAAATGAATCGTTTATCTTCAGATTGTATTCTCCTGTCTGGTTTGTTGATTTACCTGTACAAGCTCAGGTACAAGTGATTAGCGATCTTAATCCGGATATCCCTCAGGTGTTAAAACTGTTTTGGATTATAATATAAAAAAGCCCGAGGGTTATGCAATTACATGCATTTGATTATAATTGCTAAAAAAAATGGCGTCGGGCTACTAAAACGATAACAGTTTTGAACGATGGCGGAAGACAATTTAACGATGGCGCAGGTCATTTGACGATGGCGCAAGACATTTGAACAATGGCGCATGTCATTTGACGATGGCGCAAGACATTTGAACGATGGCGGGGCGCCATCGTTAAACAGGCCATGGAGATCCCTGCATATATTCTAAATGTTCTATGTTCATATCGAGTTTAATAGAAGAAAAAAAAATAGAATTTTGGAAAAAAAGGAGGAGGACAAAAAATAACTATTGTCCTGTCCCTAAGTATTTGATATGAAAGAATGCTGTTTGAATATTGGCTGTTTCTAATTCAATGCCAAATGAAAAAAAAACCCATGATTTGGTTGAGTTTCTATTGTTTAGGATACATTTTAGTAAAAAATAACGTTTTGGTGTAGGCTTTGGAAAATATTACCTATAATGCATTAGATCCTGAAACAACATTTTCAAGTGACAAATATTGTTTAATGCTAAAATAAATAGAAAAGATGTTGATATAAAAACTATTTTTTTAGGAACTTGTGAAAGCATAGATAGTCAAAATGGAAGAATTTATATTAACAGATCTACACCAAGAAGAAGTAAGTTGTTATTATCAGTATATCAAGATTTAAACCTATGATTTATTGTCAGCTTTTGACAGTAGAATTCAGTTTTATATACTGACTAATGTGTTGACTTTGTACTAAGTTTTTCTTGCTCTGTGACCATAGTAGCGAAATATTTCTTTTTTTTTACAAGTTGCTTTTTAGCTCACTGTTCCAAAGAAATTTATTAATGATAAAGATAAACTGTGAACAGTAAAAATGTTCAGCAAGGTGAGATCTACAAATAAGTTCATATGACCAAAATTGACCCCTTAAGGAGCTATTGCCCTCTAAGGACAATTTTACACAATTTGTTTATCATGTTTTTTAACTTTAAAAAATCTTTGTCTCTGAAACTAGATAGAGATATACCATGAAGAGGAGGAAGGAGAAGAAGAATGGATGACATTTATGAAAAGTATCAAAGAATTGGAAGAACTGTAGGTTTATAGTTAACAAATAGTGTTTTGTTTGATATTACTGTATAAGGCCACACCAATTTAAATTCTTGTTCTACAGATTTTTCGACTCCAAAATTTGGGGCGAGCGAGCGATTTGAAAATTTTAATAAAAAGATATTTAATTTGCAAATTTTTGAGGCGAAGCTTGAAAAGTAGAGGCGAGCGATTATAATTTTTTTTGGTAAACATAAAATAGTAGGTTTTGACAGTATTAAAACTTGATTTATCACTTGTACTTTGACATTTCTTTAATTTCTGAAGTATTGTTTCCCTGTTCACCAAGAAATAATTAAATCTGGTCTATGTATGTGTGACTAACAATGAGATAATTCTCCATCCAAGTCATATTCAGTTTGGGAGCAACTCCTTAATGTTATAAATTTATCCCTTTTACATGTACATGTTTTATGAGGGATCAATATAAGTTATAATATATTTGTTTGTACAAAAGGGCTCATATTTTCTCAAACAACTATATATCTATCTGGTATTTTAAAAATGGCCAAAACATGTCCAAGAATTTTTGTAATATTCCTGGGGCCGTGTCAACGAAGCTGTCCTAGGACTAGGACATGTCTTAGGATGGTCTTAGGACATGTCTTAGTCCTAAGTCAGGTTAACGAAAGTCTCCTAAAATAAGATATGTCCTAAATTTGGTCCTAAAGTTAAGACATACAAATAGGTGTCTTAGGATAGTCCTAAAGGTTACAATGTCCTAAAACATAATAAAAACAGCAAATATGGCATAAACTCAATACTAAAAATACTTATACAATATTAAACTATCAAACTGTTATAAGAATTAAATTAATAAACACACAATTTTTTTTTTCAATGTTTGTTAAAGATTCAATTGTATTACATTAAATAAATGATTAAATTATTTCGTTCTGCCTTTTTTGAAGCCTAAAAAATACTATCAGTAAAGCAATATTTTTGGGACTTACCAAAACGGTGCAATAAAAATTTAAATATGGGGAAAAAAATACTTTTTTTTTTTAACTAATCCTCATTCGATACATGTAATGAAATCGAGTGGACCTAAGGACAAAACTAGTTTACGTACTAAAATTGCAGCACGAATATCGCATTTAACAAAGTTTTGTGACTATTTCATTTTGTTTTCCTATTAAAATCATTTATATCTTCCATCATACTTTTAAATAACGTATTTAATAGTATTACGTTAAATCTTTAACTTTCATTTTGCGTTAATTGTTTTCCATACAAAAGTCATATAAATATTAAAATACAATAAAATCTGTGTCCTAGAAATCTCTATATATTTTTTTCAATTAAATATATATGTGTTAGGATGGTCCTAGGACCATCGTAGTTAGGACTGTCCTAAGACAGCTTTGTTTTACATCCTAAGACATGTCTCAGACACGTCCTAAGACCATCCTAAACAATGTCCTAAGACCTATCTTAGGACATATCCTAGGATACTTTCATTGACACGGCCCCTGTACTTTAAACATGTTAACACATTTACTTTAACAGTTTAATATTATTCAAAATAAGTGGACCCCTATTTTAAAGTTGTTTAAAATATGATGTAATTCTCCTCTTTTTGAGTACAAATTTCTAAGTTTTCAAAGGTTTTGTATAGAAGAACTAAACCAATCCTTGGTATTTCTATTTTCTTTTCTACATCAGTAAAAATGCATGACCCCTTGTCTGAGGGAGGGTTGTTCTCAACCTGATAATAGCAAACACAGGTCAAAGTATGGCCTTTTACACAGGGCTTTGATACAGACCAAACAGCAAGCTAAAAAGGACCCCAAAATTATTAGCGTACACAATTCAAACAGGAAAACCAACGATCTAATTTATATATCCGAACGGGAAAATACCAATGAACAACATCAACAAATGATGCTGAACGACAGGCCCCTGAATCAATCAGGACAGGTGCATTAACATGCAGCGGCTATGGATAGTTTTGTGTAGCCAGCATACAATATAATTGCAGTTGAAGGCAAATCCGTCAGAAGTTCTTTGTACTTTATTCTAACAACGAACATTTTTGATAGGGAATATAAGTAAGGGGGAAAGAAACCAATTTTTTGTTCTGAAAAGGTATTTCTGCTGTCATAAATTTATATCGGAGCACTCCTGCTTTGGATAAATAGGTTTCATGCTAAAACAAATATTCTCACAGATATTTACAGTGTGGTGGGGTGCTTTAATGTTTAAAATTGTTATATATACAGGTTACACTGTGATTTTAAAAACAGATGTTGATATCTTTTTATAATATTTACAAAAAAAACGGTGCAGGAAATGGTCATGATTACATTTCCGGATGCGGGAAGCGGGAACATAAAAAAAAACCAAAAAACTCTGTTTTGAAAAAAATAGGTGCGGGCTGGTCCGTCGAACAAGGAATCAAATTGGTGTGGCCTAATATTGAAAATAAATGGAAAAGAGGGAAACTGTTTAAAAATGTAATTGATAAACAAGCAAATTTAAATTCACAAATTGCAATTCTGAACACACTGGAAAAGCAGTATTTTCAAAACTAAATAATAATTTGGTTCCAGAAGAAAATAAAAAGACGTTAAGACCATGCCAAATCAAAATCGTGTGTGGGATTCCCTGCTTGTTGAAAAAAATCTTTAAACCTGCATTCAACATGAGTCCAAAGTGTCCTAAACTTTTATTTCAAAATTTTTAATTCAGTTTTGCATTTGACACAAATCAAGAGCTACATTTCAACAAACAAAAATTAAACATGTCTTCAAGAGTGATTATTAATTGTCTGAGCCAAAATATTACTGCAGAATATGTTTTCGGAAATGTTATGGATAGTGGTTTTTTTTTTCCAGCAATATGTTTTAATGTCATTATGACTTACAATGTATATTGATTTCTTATTCAGGTTAGGAGAAGGGGAACACGAAGTACAAGTACAACTTCAGGAGGAAAGGGAAAGATCAAAACAAATGATGAAATTGAAAAATGATTATGAACAAACTATTAAAGAATTGGAAGAAAAACTTGGGAAAGAACAACAGGTATACTTCTTATTCTATATTCTTACTAGTTAAAGATCATTGTATGTGGTACTCATGTTGTATAAATAAATAACCTACAACCCCTTTGTATCTGTTGAAATTATAAATCTATAATATGTCATGGTGTTTTGTGTTTTACTGCTCATGCTTGTTTTTAGCATCAAGAGTCCATAGTTGGGCTATTTGGAAGTTTCCATCTTGAAAAAGGAATATTGTTAAAAATTAGGGATGTCAACGAGAACTCCAGTACTGGAGTATCACTCTGTAGCACCAATTATTGATTACCAAAATTATACTCGACTTATCGATTTCCTGTTAGAATGTTGTTGCTTTCTTAAGTTTAAACAAAAAATATTTTATAATGTATATTTTACTAGGAAATTTTTGTTCAAATGCTTCTCCCCACTCTTTTTGTCATAATTCTGGGACTTGGAGGCAGAGCGGTTAAGTCGGAACAGTGTGGGAAAACAAAAAAGGGCTATGAGTGAGGTAAAGATATAAGAATTTGTGCTAATGAGGCAACTTATATAATCTACTAGAGTTCAAATGACCATGATAAAAAAATTTAGGTCACAGTATGGCCTTCATTAATGATATGAACATATACTATGTATAGTCAACTTTATAAGGCCCAAACTTTTAAATTATGTGAAGTTTATTAGTCCCCTACCAACAAAGTCCAAGGGGACTATGTTTGCACTCCATCCTTCTGTGTCTGTCCATCCGTCAGTCCGGAAAATTAATTTTCACACATTTTTTCTTCATGCTTGAAGATATTGATTTGATATTTGGTAAATTGTCTTTTCATGACAAGTTACAGATCAAGATCGCATTTTGTTCCTGTCTGATGATTTTGAGCAGAGTTATGGTCTTTTGACTTAGAAAATTCACTCAAATAATCCGGTTTCTGCTTTTTAGGCCCCATTTATAGGCATTATGTTTTCTGGTCTGTGTGTCCGTTCATCAGTTATTCCGTTCGTCCTGAGTCAGGTTAAAGTTTTTGGTGGATGAAATTTTTATACGCCCGTCAAAATTTTGACGGGACGTATTATGGTATACAAATGTCCGGTGTCCGTCCGTCTGTCCGGCGTAAACATGTTGCACCGTAACTTGAGAACGACTAATCCAAATTTCATGAAACTTAATATAGTTGTTTCTTATGATGGTCAAATGATCTGTATACTTTTTGGTGAAAATAAGATTTAAACTTTTTGAGTTACGGCACTTTATAACTAAAACAGGGGTGTTTTTTTTTTCACATGTCGCACTGTATCTCAAATACGATTCTTGATTATGACTTAAAACTTTAAACACTTCTTAGTTATATTAATCTCAATATCTGTATACTTTTTGGTGATGATTCAAAATTTCATTTTTGAGTTATTGAGTATTTTGTAAAAAAGGGGGAGGTTTTTTTTACATGTCGCGCCATATCTCAAAAACTATTTATGATTATTGCTTAAAACTTTACACATGTCTTTGTTATATTAATCTCAATATCTGTATACTTTTTGGTGATGATTCAAAATTTCATTTTTGAGTTATTAGTATTTTGTAAAAAAGGGGGATGGTTTTTTTTACATGTTGTGCCGTATCTCAAAAACGATTTATGATTATTGCTTAAAACTTTACACACTTCTTTGTTCTATTAATCTAAAGATCTGTATACTTTTTGGTGATTATTCAAAATTTTATTTTTGAGTTCTTGAGTATTTTGTAAAACAGGGGAGGGTTTTTTACATGTCGCAGCGTATCTCAAAAATAAGTTATGATTATTGCTTAAAACTTTACACACTTCTTTGATATATTAATCTAAAGATGTATACTTTTTGGTTTTGATTCAAAATTTTATTTTGGTAATATTTAGTTTTTGTAAAAAAAAAACAGGGTGGGGGGTTTCACATGTCCCGCCGTGTCTCTAAAACAATATATGGTTATTGCTTAAAACTTTCTCATAAACTATTTATGATTATAAATAGTACTTCCACATAAGACGTCGGGCATATCATGTGCTCATGGCGCAGCTGTTTATTGATGAAGTTGAAATCCAATCAAACTGAAACTTAATAAACATGTTCCATATGATATTCATCTTTCTAATTTTAATGCCAAATAAGAGATTTTATCCCATTTTCACGGTCCATTGAACTTAGAAAATGAAAGTGCGGATGAGGCATCCATGTTCTTTGGACACATTCTTGTTTATTACAGCAATCAATAGATGAATATGCTTGTCTTTTTCAATAAAAGTAAACGTCTATATTTTCTACAGTAATGTTGAAAAATATGAACTAATGTTATCAAAATTATCGCTAGGTAACAGAATATAAGAAAAAGGCTGAAGATGAAACCAAAGTAATGGAAGCAATGAATGCCAAATTTGAAGAAGCTCGGGCAATAAATGATAGATTGGAAAAATCCAAAAATAAACTACAGCAAGAGGTAATATATTGTTTATGAAAAACAGCTGATTTACTTAGTTAATAGGGATTAATTTTCTCTTGGTAGTTCAATCTTTCTGTTACTATTTACAATCGTGTAAATCAAACTTGGCCACAATCATCATTGGGGTATCTTGTTTAAAAAATGTGTCTGTTGACCCGGCCAACCAACTAAGATTTACAAATAAGTCAACATGACCGAAATGGTCAATTGACCCCCTAAGGAGTTATTGTCCTTTATAGTAAATTTTGAACAATTTTCATAAAATTTGTAATTTTTTATTAACATTTTCCACTGAAACTACTGGGCCAAGTTCATTATAGATAGAGACAATTGAAAGCAGCAAGACTGTTTAGTAAAGTAAGATGTACAAACACATCACCATCACCAAAACACAATTTTGTTATGAATCCATCTGCTTCCTTTGTTTAATATTCATGTAGACCAAGGTGAGCGACACAGGCTCGTTAGAGCCTCTAGTTTTAAATTACCATTTAAGATTTAATCACACATGTAGATTGAAGATTTTTGAGACAGCAGCCACAGCCATGTTGTCAATTTTTCACAGAATTTTATGAAACTTGAAGTAAAAGATTTTTTACAGTGAAGAGATGACATCTGAAGCAAACTTTAGAGAATATATTTTATCTTGTTATTTTGTATCTTGAATAATAGAGGAGTGTAATATTGATTAGAACGTGTAAAAAATTAGTATCCAATTTTTTTAATTTTGTAGGCCCCAGATGACAGTTTCACTACAATAGTGTCAAGTAAAAAGACAAAATTGAAATCACTCGTTATTTAACTTGAACGGTGAAACTTATTGCATACACTTGCAAAACAATTAAAAACTAGTCTTGAACATTTTTGCATTTATAAGTGCTTTAAAGTTCCATTTTAAACATTTTACAGGGAGCTGGAAAATGGGTTGCATGGAGTGAAACAATTAAGGACAGTCCACCAATTCCAAAGGACATGACCTTCAATGAGATTATCGTACCAACAGTGGACACAGTACGATATGAAGTACTTATGAGTATGTTGGTGCACCATCAGAAACCATGTCTGTTTGTTGGGCCAACTGGTACTGGGAAGAGTGTTTACATCACAGTAAGTAATGCAGATTAAACAAGACTGGTTCCCTGGTTTGTCCCCATTAATTCATGTTTGGTTTGGAGTTGTGGTAAGGCCCAAAAGCTGATGGGAAAGTTGTGACAGGAATTTTAATTTTATATCTATATTGCTAGTGTCAGCTACAGAAAAAGAAGGGGAAAATAATATTGTTATTTATTTATTAAAATGTTATGTCTTTATATAACAGGGAATTAAGCTTAATTTATAAGATTCAATGCAATTTATATTTGGATATTATTATAGGTTGAAGTTCTAATATATGTCTCATTCTCATTGTAGGATTTCTTGCTGAATAAACTTGACAAAGATAGATACAAGCCCAATGGTGTCAACTTCTCTGCTCAGACATCAGCCAACCAGACACAGAATATTATCATGTCCAAACTAGATACGAGGAGAAAAGGGGTTTATGGACCTCCAATGGGAAAGAAATCTGTAAGTGTAACTGTTAATGATCATAACATCATATGTATATGAGTGTGTACAAAGTAGGTGGACTGCACATCAATGTTGCCTTTATTTACTACCTATTAAAAGAGTAACAGTAGTCATCAGTAGCTAATCAAATCATTGAACTTATTAAGTATCAAGAGTAGGCAACAAAAATAAATCCCGACGTGTTTTTTTATTAAGAAGAGCTTGTAAATAATGCTTTATTCAGTAACTGACAAACAAGTGAACTGAAATAATTTCAAATAAACTCATAAGCTTGAAGTACAATTATACATCAGATATGCTATGCGCTTATTTTAACTACAAATAAAGAGCTGCTGAACCAACGCCTTATTTTTTGTGCTATGGACTTGTTTTAACTATGTAATGTAATAAATGGATCAAGCATTACTATAATATTGTTGCAGATTGTGTTTGTTGATGATCTTAACATGCCAATGAAGGAAACCTATGGAGCCCAGCCTCCAGTTGAATTACTGAGACAGTGTCTGGATCATTGGACATGGTATGACCTTAAAGAGGTCACGCCCATTAAATTGATTGACATCCAACTGATGACTGCTATGGGGCCACCTGGTGGTGGTAGAAATGTAGTAACTCCTCGCTTCCTGGGACATTTCAATACTATAACTATTAATGAATTTGATGATGACAGTATGATAACTATCTTCAGAAAGATATTGGATTGGCATATTTCATCAAGGTTTGTAAAGTCAATTGTACTGTTAATGATGGATGTAAATTAATGCCTTTTTTAGCTCACCTGGCCTAAAAGGCCATGTGAGCTTTTCTCATCACTTGGCGTCCGTCGTCGTCGGCGTCTGTCGTCGTTAACAATTTTTCAAACATCTTCTCCTCTGAAACTACTGAATGGATTTGAATGAAACTTAGCGTGATTGTTCCTTAGATTATCCTGCACAAAGTGTGTGCTTCGATTTTTGATCCGTAAAAAAACATGGCCGCCGTTACTTAAAATAGAACATAGGGGTCAAATGCAGTTTTTGGCTTATATCTCAAAAACGAAAGAATTTAGAGCAAATCTGACAGGAGTAAAAATGTTCATTAGGTCAAGATCTATCAGCCCTGAAATTTTCAGATGAATCAAACAAACCATTGTTGGGTTGCTGCCACTTAATTGGTAATTTTAAGGAAATTTTGCAGTTTTTGGTCATTATCTTGAATATTATTATAGATAAAGATAAACTGTTAACAGCAAAAATGATCAGCAAAGTAAGATCTACAAATAAGTTAATATGACCAAAATTGTCAATTGACCCCTTAAGGGGTTATTGTCCTTTAATGACAATTTTTCACAATTTGTTCATCACATTTGCTAACTTTGAAAAATCTTCTCCTCTGAAACTACTGAATGGATTTGGATGAAACTTAGCATGATTGTTCCTTAGATTATCCTGCACAAAGTGTGTGCTTCGATTTTTGATCCATCAAAAAACATGGCCGCCGTTACTTAAAATAGAACAATGCCCCTGAATTGATGATTTTAAAGAAATTTTGCAGTTTTTGGTTATTATCTTGAATATTATTATAGATACAGATAAACTGTTAATAGCAAAAATGTTAAGCAAAGTAAGATCTACAAATAAGTCAATTTGACGAAAATTGTCAATTGACCCCGGAGTTATTGCCCTTTAAAGACTTTTTTCACAATTTGTTCATCATGTTGACTTACTTTAAAAAATCTTCTCCTTTGAAACTGCTGTATCAATTTCAGCCAAACTTAGGCTAAATGAGTTTCAGAGTATCTAGTATAAATTTTATATTTCATTTCCTTGTATGTCAGAAACATAGCTCCTATGGCTAAAATAGAACATAGGAGAAAATGATTTTTTTTTTTGCTTTTGAAGAAAATAGGACGATTCAAAGAACATTTAAATAAATTGAAAAGCCAAAATAATCATTGATAAGAGATTTAACCAAAAAAATTAAGGTGAGCGATTCAGGCTCTTGTTTGGACTTTTCTATGAAGTAAATGTTAGAGGAGAGGAATTAATTTCCAAAATCCCCCGTTTGGCGATTCAGCATACATGACCATAAATAATGGATGACCATTATCCAAAATTAAGTTTTAAGTGTTTTATTTGATAAGCAAATCATTTACAAAAAGAATTAAAATTGGTAAGATACTTCAATTTATATCAGTTATAATATCAGTGCTGTTCTCAAAAGTGATTGTTGTGACTGCAGGTGTCCTTTGAGAAATCTGGTATATATTCATTTCAAAGACCTTATATATACCTACTTTAGATTCATTAATATTTATGGAATACCAGTTTTGTGGATAAATGTTAAAGAAGAACACATTTTCTGTATGCTTTGTCAAAACTACAAAATCAAATATCCAAGAAAACACTTTATATCCCCACTTTGAAAAAAAGCTTGGTATACTGTTTTACTTTGTCCTTGCGTCAGTCCGTCAGTCTGTCAGTCAGTCCGTCCGTCTCATGAATATTTTTCGTCACATTTTTCTCAGGAACTTCACTACCAGGATTTCTGAAATTTGGTTTCAGGCTTGATATAAGTCAGCTATACTGTTTTCAGATTCATCACTCAACAACTTCCTGTTTACCGAACACGTTTGATTTTACACATGATAGCCAAGTTGAAAATTTTTCATCACATTTTTCTCAGGAACTACAATACAAGGATTTCTGAAATTTGGTTTAAGGGTTAATATAAGTCAGCTATACCGTGTGATGCGTTTTCAGATTCATCACTTGACAACTTCCTGTTTACCGAACACTTATTTTTACACAATTAATATCCACTTGCGTCAGGGGTATCATCAGTGAGCAGTAACTCGCAGTTTCACTTGTTTTTCCTTAATCCACAAAAGTTGGTACCCCTTCTTCAGTATTTAGAGGCATGAGAAATATGACGTTTATTGTTTATGTTTTTGTTATTTGATTGAACTGTTTCAGTTTGTTTGAATATTTTACAATGTTAATTAACTGCTGAGATTTAGGATATGTTATAATGAGAAAAGTTACCCATGCATTACACAACTACTAAGTAAATGCAGCAAATATACTTTATTTAACATCAAATTGGAATAAAACGAGCAATTTGCTGTTAATTGTAACTTTTCTCCAATGTTAAAATACATTTTGTATCATTAAAAATTTATATTGATGTGAAAAATTTCATATACGAAAGATATATGTTTCAATGTATGTGTGGTGTGCATTAAATTTGGTATGGCCTAAACATGATAAATGTAATCTGACATATATTTTTTTATATTTTTACAGAGGATTCAGTAATGAATTTAAACCATGTGTTGACCAACTGGTACAGGGTACATTAACTATCTATAAAGAAGCTATGAAGAATTTATTACCAACACCAGCCAAATCTCACTATCTATTTAACTTGAGAGACTTTAGCAGAGTTATACAGGGTGTCTTACTATCTACACCAGAAACTATGGAAGAACCAGCCTCAATGAAACGTCTCTGGGGTCATGAGGTTAGTTGGTTTTTATGCCCCACCTACGATAGTAGAAGGGGCATTATGTTTTCTGGTCTGTGGGTCCGTTCATTCGTCTGTCCATTGTCCCTCTTCAGGTTAAAGTTTTTAGTCGAGGTAGTTTTTAATGAATCAACTTGAAACTTGGTACACATGTTCCCTATGATATGATCTTTCTAATTTTAATGCCAAATTAGAGTTTTTACCCTAATTTCACAGTCCACTGAACATAGAAAATGTTAGTGCGAGTGGGGCATCCGTGTACTTGGGACACATTCTTGTTTTTCCTTTTTATGCCCCACCTACGATAAATTAGACTTTTGACCCCAATTTCACGGTTCACTAAACATAGAAAATGAAAGTGGGAGTTTCAGGTTAAAGTTTTTGGTCAAGGTAGTTTTTGATGAAATTGAAGTCCAATCAACTTGAAACTTAGTACAGATGTTCCCTATAGTATAATCTTTCTAATTTTAATGCCAAATTAGATTATTACCCAATTTTTACAGTCCATGGAACATGGAAAAGGATAGTGCAAGTGCATGGCATCCGTGTACTTTGGACACATTCTTGTTTAATGTCTTACTTTAACCCCAATCATCATTTAGGTGAAAATCTTCTATAAAGATTCAAAATCTACATTTAAAAATATTGAAAATCAGCCTTTAAAGTGATTATTTTTAAGTCTTTAGTAATTGTTAATTTAATGACATATTAATGTTGAATGTTTGTAAAAGTGTATTTTTGAATGTTAGAAAAATTATATTCTCGTGTACTCTTTGAATTTTATGTCAATGTATTCTTTGAATAACATATAAGTATGTTTTTTTTAATGTTTATAAAAAATTTTAATCCTCATTAAAGTGTATTTTTGTCGAGCCTTCGACTTTAGTCGAAAAAAGCGAGACATAGCGATCCTACATTCCGTCGGCGGCGGCGTCCACAAATATTTACTCTGTGGTTAAAGTTTTTGAAATTTTAATAACTTTCTTAAACTATCCTGGAAATGTACAAAACTTGGCCAGAAGCTTGTTTATGATCAGAAGATAGTATCCAAAAGTAAATTTTGTAAAAATAAAATTCCATTTTTTCCGTATTTTACTTATAAATGGACTTAGTTTTTTCTGCCAGGAAACATTACATTCACTCTGTGGTTAAAGTTTTTAAAATTTTAATAACTTTCTTAAACTATCCTGGAATTGTAAGAAACTTGGCCAGAAGCTTGTTTATGATCAGAAGATAGTATCCAGGAGTAAATTTTGTAAAAATAAAATTCCATTTTTCCCGTATTTTACTTATAAATGGACTTAGTTTTTCTTCCAGTTAACATTACATACAGTCTGCAGTTTAAAGTATTTAAAACATTTTTAAGATTTTTAAAATAGCCTGGATTTTTACCAAACGTTGACAGAAGCTTCTGACAATCAAAAGATAGTATCGAGAGGAATAATTTTATTGATTTTTTTCATCATTTTTGATGGGTGTGTGATTAACAGCAAAAGTAGGCGATACACTGGGTTCCACGGAACCCTTACAAATTTTTTAAATGTTAATAAAGTTCTTTTTATTCTCTATCTTTAGGTGTTCAGAGTATACTATGATTGTCTTGTTGATGACTCTGATAGAAACTGGCTATTTAATTATGCAAGAGATGTATGCAAGAATCAGTTACGTGAAGACTTTGATCAGTTATTTATTCACTTGGATTTTGATAATGACTGTAAAGTTACAGAGGACAATCTCCATAGTTTGGTGTACTGTGATTTTGCAGATCCTAAGTCAGATTCTAAACATTATGTTGAAGTAAGAGACTTGGAACAATTATGTCATGTTGTAGAGGGATACCTTGAGGAATTCAATAATATGAGCAAAAAACCAATGAATCTTGTATTATTCAGGTAATTTTATATCATATATTATTTATAATTGTAATTTTTTGGCTGAATTAATGTAACTTTATCCTTACAGCATTAGAAGCTCAAATATATTTTTATGCAAAAATTAAAAAATTTCCTGCAATACTTTAGGTTAATAACATTATTGAACGGAACAAAAATCTCATTCAAGAAGTATACTTCTTTATATAAAAAATATGAGCATAAAAATTAAGAGAGAAAGAAGTAGCTTAATTGTGCCTGTGTACCTTTTATACCAGTAGTGATTTATCAATAAATTTGATCTTCTATTTTGTACATGTAGGAGAGGTTTTAAAAAGATGTATAATGATGTGTGTATTTAACATTTTAGATTTGCTATTGAACATGTATCAAGAATTTCCCGTATTATCAAACAACCAAGAAGTCATGCCTTGTTAGTAGGTGTTGGAGGTTCTGGTCGTCAGTCATTGACAGGCTTGGCTGCACACATGTCAGGTTATGACCTCTTCCAGGTAAGATATAAAAGATATGATCTTTTTGAAATGGGTCAGATAAAATATGTCCTATTGGGAAGATGCCATTAATGAGATGTTATCAGATAAGATTAGAGGTAGAATTAAAGGGGATGCCAATACAATGCTATTCCACATTTCTGCGATGTTGAGAAAATATGATACTGTGGATTCATTATTATGTGTGGGTAACCAATTTTTGTGGATTTCGTTTGTACAGGCGAACCACGAAATTTAATGTTCAATGAATGACATAATTTACCCAGTCTTGTATTCAGACTTAGGCAAAACCACGAAATTAAATATCCACGAATATGCAAGTTTTCCTGAATCCACGAAAATTGGAACCAACAAAAATAAATGAATCCACAGTAACTAAGAAAGTTTAAGATGGCTACTTTCATAACACAAGCCATTCAATACAACAGCAGAAGAAAAACCAACTGATGATAAAGAATTGTACACTGTAACACAAAAAGAGTCATACTACTAAATGACTCAGACATTTCAAATTAATCATTGTTTACAATACATTTCATTGTTCAAAATGTCACATTTTATTGTTATCTACAGTGTTTCTTTCACTTTTTAACAGGTTGAAATTTCTAAGAGTTACACTAGTGTTGAATGGAGAGAAGATATTAAAAGAATATTACGTAAATCAACAGAAACTGATAATCATGTTGTTTTCCTATTCTCTGATACACAGGTGGGTAAAAATAACTTCCTGTTCTCTTATAATCAAGTGGTTGAAACAAATTTCTATTCCTTTATACACAGATAGGACAAAATAACTTCCTACTTTCTAATACACACCGGTAAAAATATCTTAAAAAGGAAAATCCATAACATAAACTCCTTGATACTTTTGAACATTGTATTTCATTCTAATATGACGTGCTTCTTTAGCTTTGTAAAGAAACCATACTTTATTATCCAATAAAATTAGTTTACACATGCGTATATTGACTACGGCAGAAAAATTAATTTTATTCCCTATCGCTCTGGCAAAAATAATCACAAATATAATGCCTACCCATGTTAAAACGTAACAATAAAGTATAGCTGGCATCAATTATTTCTTAATTAATTTATATAAAAGAGAAAGTATAAACAGAAAGAAGGATTCAGGTGTGAGCTCACAAGATTTTTCATAGATTTGTATTTTGTTACTACAACCACTATTTTCAACTTTTCTTTAAAGATCAAACAAGAATCCTTCTTGGAAGATATCAATAATTTGTTAAATGCTGGTGAAGTTCCTAATTTGTTCCGATTGGATGAAAAACAAGAAATCTGTGAAAAAATGAGACAACTAGACGGGTAAGCCAATAAGTTATAAATCACTTGAGGTGGAACCAAACACCTTGACTTAAATAGATTTGGCTCGTTTAGTTTTTATACGATTCAAATTTTTCGTCGTATATTGCTATCACGTTGGCGTCGTCGTCGTCCGAATACTTTTAGTTTTCGCACTCTAACTTGAGTAAAAGTGAATAGAAATCTATGAAATTTTAACACAAGGTTTTTGACCACAAAAGGAAGGTTGGTATTGATTTTGGGAGTTTTGGTTCCAACAGTTTAGGAA
Organism: Mytilus edulis; assembly: GCF_963676685.1. Lineage (NCBI taxonomy): Eukaryota > Metazoa > Mollusca > Bivalvia > Mytilida > Mytilidae > Mytilus > Mytilus edulis. Next base: position 52,121,485 of record NC_092347.1, read on the forward strand.
TTAGGGGCCAAAAAAGGGCCCAAATAAGCATTATTCTTCGTTTTCGCATTATGTTTTCTGGTCGATGGGTCCGTTCGTTTGTTCGTCCTTCAGTCTTTCCATCCTTCCCTCTGTTTGTCCGTCTGTCCTGCTTCAGGTTAAAGTTTTTGATCGAGGTAGTTTTTGATGAAGTTGAAACTTAGTACACATGTTCTTTATGTTATGGTCTTTTTAACTTTAATGTCAAATAAGAGATTTTACTCCATTTTCACGGTCCACTGAACATAGAAAATGGTAGTGCGGATGGGGCATTAGTGTACTGGGGACACATTCTTGTTTTAAATTATATTTAACCCACATTTGAAGTCAACTTGAGCTATACACCTGCCAGTCAAAAATATAATGACAGGAAAGTACAATTGTTTTGTAAGCCATGACTGAAGATTTTTTTACCATTATGGAAATTCTTAGAAATAGATTTAAATGTAATTGAATTGGATGTTTTATAGTATAAAACCTGGACAGATATTAACACTCATACATTTTTTTTATAATAGGAATGCCAGAAGATGGCCTTTGATGATAGATCCCCAGGGTCAGGCCAATAAATGGATAAAGAACATGGAAAAGGCTAACAATCTGCATGTTTTCAAATTGTCTGATGCTGATTTCGTCAGAACATTAGAAAATTGTATACAGTTTGGAACTCCAGTAAGTATTTTCTGTTTAACACATCAATTTCATAGAAAAGTTGAAGAAAGGTCTATTTTTTAAAGATTAATATAAAAAAAAGGCAACCAAAAATATATAAATTTGAAAAATGTGATTTCAGAAATTGTTTTAATTGGAAAAATGTTCAAGAAGCTATATATTAAATGTTTGCAGTAACGATATCATTTATCATACACACATTGCAACTGAAAACTTAAAATCATTTATTTATTCTCTTGTAGGTTTTAATGGAGAATTTAGGTGAAGAATTGGATCCATTGTTGGAACCTTTGCTGTCGAAACAGACATTTAAACAGGGTGGAAGTATGTGTATAAGGCTTGGTGATAGCACCATTGAGTACTCACAAGACTTCAAGTTCTACATGACAACTAAACTCAGGAATCCACACTACTTACCAGAAACTTCAGTCAAGGTAAGAATAAGTTCTACATGACAACTAAACTCGGGAATCCACACTACTTAACAGAAAAAGAGCAGGCTAATGCTACAAGGCGTGCTGCAAAGTGGAGAGGGATTAATATTAGTTGCCACAAGTTTTTTCCCATCCGCTATAATTAGATACAGTAGACTCCACCTAATCGGATATCGGTTAATCGAATATATCGGCTATTGTAATATTATTTCAAAACACCGAACCATTCCCTATACATTTCAGTCAAAATACATCGGATAATCGAATATCGGTTATTAGAATATATCGGCTAATTGGATAGGAATATTCATGGAAAATGTGTGAAAACCATGTACAATCGAATATTTTGAAATAATTTCATATTTTTTTTGACAGGAAATGAAGCCGGAAGTTACGCCATTACGAAGTTTAAGAAAACTTCAGTACAGAAATGTTTCATTTTATTAATAAAAACGATCTTTCATAGTCAAAATAAAACATATTTTTTCTTATTGTCTTGTTTATTTTATGAATTTGATATTATATTCTGCCCAAGATGTGTTTGTTATGTGTTTATCCAAATGTGATCGTTGTCATTTACTTCACAAACAATGACACGACAAAATGATAAACTGTGCGTGATGTTCATCAATGTTTATCAAATATGAATGAAATGTACCTCTTTCTCAACAATTTATTAAAATATATATAGAAGTCCCGTGTAAAAACAAGGAATTGTGTGTCAATAGCATGTCCCAGGTGAAATAGAATTATGTAACTTGTACACACGTACGCCATTTTCCTAATTTACATAATATTCAGCCTTTTATTTTGAACCACGACAGATAAGATAGAAAAGCAAAATTAATTTTACAATTTTATAATCATAAACATAGTTGTATTACTTGAAATTGGAAATGGATTTCATAAATAAAAAAATGTAGAAAATTAGATCCGAGTACGATTACAGGTAGAAGTTTATAGTCGGCATGAATTCGTAGCTATTAATAGAATTTACCTGTGGCCTACTTCCGAGAATTCATAGCTATTTTTAGCTTTTACCTGTTTTAACACACAAATGAAACAAATCACGCAAAAACAACAAGTCACATTATTTAAATGGTACATATTTTATTCAGATAATCAACACATAATTAATAATTAATAATCAATAGACTGACAGATAAACAAAATACATTATTATCAACTGATTGATCTGTTACTCAATCAACCGAATTATCCGAACTTGTACCTGAAAAAACAATGAGATTAGTTACAAATTTCCATTAATAAAGCAGCTATAATAGCTATTGGTAACTTAGGGTTGTGTCTGTCAATTTTGAAAAAAAACTTGGAGGAATATACGTTCATCGGCTAATTGAATATATCGGACAATCGGATATTTTTAGCTGACATTTTGGGTATCCGATTGGCCGGAGTCTACTGTATGTTGAAACTTAGGTAAGGAGAATTTGATGGAAGAAGACGTTAATTCAACTTTGCCTACCATCTAAGAATAATTTTTTTTAGCATTTATCTTTGTCAACAATTTATAGTTATATTAAACATCACCTATTCTAAGTGTCACAATAAATCTTAATGAGATACAAGGATACATATAGACTAATAGTGATTTGATCTGATTATTATTTCAGGTGACCCTGTTGAATTTCATGATTACACCTGAAGGTTTACAGGATCAGTTAATGGGTATTGTTGTAGCCAGAGTCAAAAGACCAGAACTGGAGGAAGAGAAAAATACACTTATTCTGCAGGGAGCTGAAAATAAACGGTAAGAGGTTCTCTATAATTAAATGGTATCAAAATGTAAATCAAATGTGGTAACTAAAGTTAATATGAAAGAGATCCTGAATTTCAAAGGAAATTGGAGAATCTTAAATGTTTTTTGGGGGTTTGCATAGCAAACCATAGCCATTGCCATATCTGTACAAATTATGTAAAGGAGCAGGGTATAAATTTATAAACTCTGCTTGTAGTGTTTGTCTCTCCTTCAATGCAAGTTTCAGAAAGAATGACATAGGTATGCAGTGTCTGGCACTGGCTTGGCATTGACAACATCAACCATTGTTAAAGTTTGTGATTGGTGCTCACAGAAATATCTGTGTTAACAGTGTATTCTGGTTATTTGAACTACTATAGGAAAAACATAGATCTCAATTAAGTCTTTTGATCCCTGGCACGCCAGTGTCTCCATTGTTACATATACTGTAATAGCCATTACGATTATTAAAACTGTAATCAACATTGTGATTATTAATTATGAAATCGTTCAACTTAACTGTATTATTCCTCATTACAGACAACTGAAGGAGATTGAAGATAAAATTCTTGAAGTATTGTCATCGTCAGAAGGAAACATTTTAGAAGATGAAACAGCCATTAAAGTACTGTCATCCTCCAAAGTTCTGTCCAATGAAATTTCAGAGAAACAGGTATGTACCTAACACTTCATTCATTATTTAAAAATTTCAAAGAGAACATCTGGATCTTGCCGAACTTAAAAAATAATTTAAAACTTCTATTTTCATTCTTCCAAAACAGTGAAATTGAAATGATGTTTTTTTAGAGAACACGTTGAATGTGTATCAAGTTGATTAACCTGAAGTTTCAAAATCAAATGCTTATTCCTGAGGTTGAAAAAGTAATTCTTATTAAGCTGTATTGTACATAAAGCATTAGCTTTGGTCATTCATCATTCATTAGGAACCAGTAGGGTTCACAATTACATAAGAAATGAGAGAGTTGTAATATATTTTCATATGCTTTTAATACTTGTTTGATACTGTCAAATCTCCAAGTGACTAAAAGATTTTTTTTTTTTACATCTATAGCATATTCCCATAAAATTTTGATTAGGAAGAAAGGCAGAAAATGTTAGCTAAAAGTGTCAATTATCAGAAAAATTATTTTATGTATGTTTTATTTTGTAGGCTATTGCAAAAGAGACTGAAAAGAAAATTGACCAGGCCTGTATGGGTTACACACCGTTTGCAGTGCACTCTACGATTCTGTTCTTCTCCATTGCAGACTTGGCCAATATTGAACCTATGTACCAATATTCTTTAACATGGTTTATAAATCTCTTTGTGCTGTCAATTGACAATGCTGAAAAATCAGACAATTTGGAAGTTCGTCTGAAACATCTCTACGACCATTTTACATATTCTTTGTACTGTAACATCTGTAAATCTCTCTTTGAGAAAGGTTTGTAAATTTTATGACTTAAGATGCCTCAACCAAATGTTATGAAACTTATACACAATGTTTTTTATGTACCACAAAATACAGATCAAGATGAATTTGGTGGCGTCACTTTAATAATCGAGTTATGGCCCTTGAACATTCGGAATGTATCCTCGTGCGCATGCCAAATGTACCCTTAAGGATACATTGATTTCTATCTTTAGATGGTCACAGTGCAAACAGTAAAAATAACGTTTAGAACTGTTTCTTAGCCCAGTTGCTTCATAGATGTTATTACCAGGCGCGTAGCTCCCTATACGCTAACACGCAGTTGCGTGCACATCGATTCGGCATGCAAAAAAAATAATGGCAAAATGAAAATTTATAGATTGAATGTTAAAGGAAACACCTATGTTGTCACTTTTTAAATTGATGAAATATCATTAAATAACGGCATTTGGTTTCAAAATAAAAGTGTTATTGGAGATTATGACAAAATTGGACAGTAATTTGTATCTTTTACAAGATTTGAATTTGTAATACTCTGTCTATGTAGTTTTTGGAGCACATTTTACAGTTTTCGGTTCATCAGTTTGGAATGAGATGTACCAATCGGCATTAGAATTATCAGAACCCTTCGATATCGTTGAAAATATGCCGAGGCCATGTGAAATATGCCGAGGCCATGTGGTCGACAGACTACCAGAGCCAATCACCCTGCAAACACGCCAAAACAGTATTGGAAAGTCTCATTATTTTTTGCGTATGTTGAAAACAATGTACGATCAACAATGAACGACGACAGTTACTAGCATTACTGCATATTCATCGGCATTTCAGTGTGAATATTGACAATTAAAGTAATAGAGAAGTTTGTTTCTGCCTACACCCGAAGAGCAGATTTTGGACAATTTTGAGTAAATTCTGTATCACAAATATGTGAATTTTATTGTGCGTATTATTATGCGTTTACTTTTCTGCATTGGCTAGAGGTATAGGGGGAGGGTTGAGATCTCACAAACATGTTTAACCCCGCCGCATTTTTGAGCCTGTCCCAAGTCAGGAGCCTCTGACCTTTGTTAGTCTTGTATTATTTTAACTTTTAGTTTCTTGTGTACAATTTGGAGTTTAGTATGGCGTTCATTATCACTGAACTAGTATACTTCCGCTCGGCAGAAGTTGCTTGCAGATTATTTCTTTCTAGCTACGCCCCTGATTACAAACCTCAAATGCATTCAATATTTTATTATTGGGTCTTGTGAGATGGATATTTGTTAAACAACCTGAAATGGAGACTGATTGTCGTCATTAGGTGCACGACTGTAAATTTATTATTTCTCTCTGACAGTCAACCTTTCATTACCGATTGAATCAAGAGTCTATTACTATTGTTTTATACACTCTTGGGGGGGTCTGTGGTGCTACAGGTTATATTTCTTTTCATTGAAAAACTATTGAAGTATGAAGGTGGAGTTCACTTTCATTTGAAATAGAACCGGATATTGACAATTTTTACAGCTGAGTCTATAAATAGTGAGGTTCATAAAAACACGTGTTGTAACATTTCAGAGCTTTATTTATTTAACAGAAAAAATAAAGTGGTTTTGAAAGATGAGACAATATTCTGCAATCTTATTCATATTTTAATCGAGTATAAATTATTATCCATCATGTATCTGGTCTTGTAAAAGAGTATTTTAAAGGTTCAGCATACAAAAATTTTGAAAGTTCTTATGAAAAACAAATTCTGTCGATCGTGTCTGTTGACAGAAAAAAAATGAAATGCCAAGATGATTTTTTTTATTTAACAAATTGTTTTTCTCTTTTTTTTTTTTTTTTAAAGAAAACATTGTCAAAGAAGGGAAGTGGGAAAAAAATGTGATTTAGAAGGGAAGTGATTTTTTTTCCAAAGTAAAACATTATAAGGTGTTTGTTTGTTTCTTCTGCTACTGAAGGTGGCATCATTTATTATTGTTAAATAATACTTTTCCTGTATGTTTTTGAAAAGAATAGGGGTTTAGTTTTTTGGTTTTGAAAATTATAAGGAACATAATATATTTATTCCCCCTCATGTTGCGCACAAACACAAAAGATGAATGATCAATGCGTCAGTGCCTTAATTTATATCACAATTTGCATTGCTAATATAAACAACCATTTTTGACACTAGGAAACATCTCTTGTGTGTACAAAAAGAGACTTCAAATGGTATTTAAATTGCTGCTTCTCTCAGAAGCAAAGCATATAGGACTAAGGAGTAAGAGAAAAGACTGATCAAATTGGAGTTGGAATAATGGGACCAGATTAGGGACTTGTGACTGTTACCTTGTAAGTCAGCTTCTTAAATTTACACTGTTGATTGGACTAATACATGTAAGCAGATATCTCCTTACCACATTAATTAATATATAGGCTTATGGGTTAGTAACACTTGCTGCTGGATGTAAAAGATTGATCAATAGACTGGTAACAGTGGTTATAGTATAACAACCTCACTCAAGTAATTTATATGTCCCATTTATGGGCATTATGTTTTCTGGTCTGTTTTTTCTTTCTGTCCGTTCGTCTGTCCCACAGGTTAAAGTTTTTGGTCGAGGTAGTTTGATGGAGTTGAAGTCCAATCAACTTGAAATTTAGTACACATGTTCCCTATGATATGATCTTTCTTATTCTAATGCCAAATTAGATTTTCTCCCATTTTCACAGTCCACTGAACATAGAAAATGATAGTGGGGATTGGGCATCCGTGTACTGAGGACACATTCTTGTTATTTACTTTTTGACAAACCATTCCATTAAATAGCCCAACAATATAAACAGAAAAAAATAATAATTTCCATTGTCCTCACTCAATTTGAAAATTAATTTCAATCATTTGTACATTTCGTTGAGGCCAATTTCCCCAAAATTTGATTAAAGGACAATAAGTCTTTCGTAAGTCACGTGGTATCTCTCAAAAAGTCATGTGACATGCTGAATTAAAGTGAAAAAAAATGTACAGTTAAGCGGAAAAGATGTTGTACAGACATTTAGTTAGAAAAACAGAACATAGTTTTAGTATAAAGTAATGCATGAAGACTGGGAAACGTACTAGGTTAAAACTTTATACAGAAAGATGTAAAACCTGCCAGATGGGTAGAAATATCTATGCTTGAAACACCGAAAAATAGTGGAATTTTTGTCAAAGTTAAATAAATGGCCCAAGTTTATGTAAAAGATGTGGTATTCACGACTGCTTACAGAATGATCGAACCTTTAAGAAAGAATTTTCAGTGAATATATTTAATGAAAATCTGTTATGGTTTAGTTTCAAGGCTAAAAATGTAACAAAAGCAAAGTGAGAGAAAAAAGGGGGGAGAGAATTAATTTTCTTATAAGGTTAATCATGCATTTCAGTTGTCATAACTCTAATTGAAAAATAGCCTTTATATTACACATCTTTTGGTGGTGCGGCAGCTAGTATATTTCAGGAAAATGAAAAAAAAATTGTGGAGAACTGTTGGAAAAAATATGATACTGCTGAAAACTTATGTTATCCCTTACTGAAAAATCTGCCTTCTGGTGAATTGTTACGCCAGATCTGCAGCAAACACTTGCGGTAAGGTTGCTGCAAATAGTTTGCCGCAACTACACTGCGACTTTTTACCATGCAAATGAAGGTTGGGGCAGACTTGCTGCAAAGTTTTATAGACTTATATAGTTTGTGGTGCACTTCTGGCAACTATTTGTGATGAACCTCTGGCAAACTTTGATTGCCTTATACAGTTTGTGGCGAACTTCTGGCAATTTTTGTGGTGAACTTCTGACAAACTTCCAAAGCCTTATATAGTTTGCAGTGAACTACTGGCAAATCAAGTGACTGATAATTTTTGTACCAATAATAGCAAATTTACATGCAAAAACTGACTAAATTAACTTGCATCGAGATGATCAATGATGCATGGCCTGTTCCAAGAACTAATTCACTCATAATATAATTCAGACATCTATCATATATAACATCCATTTACTTTTTATATGAAAACACCCAACATTAAAACTTCCCTCCTATTATCAAAGAAACAGGAAGTCTGATTTTAGTACAGGGAGCATGCTCAGTATGCTATAAAGTTTGTGTAGAAGTTCCAGCAAACTTTAGGACTGCTTTAAAGTTTGTTTACAAAGTTTCTTTAAATTTAAGAACGGTAAGAGTTTGTGACAATCTTGCAGCAACTTTGAACATATGTTTGCAGACAGTTTGCTGCTAGCGTCAAACACTGGTGAACAACTTTCAGGTCTTCTGGCGAACTAAAAAGATTGCTGCAACCTTACTGCATGGTTGCAGCAATGTTTCTCTTTTCATAAGGGATGTAGAGGTTTTGAGTTTCTCTAAATTTGAGTTAAAAGAAATTGATTTGTTATACAAGACATTTATCTTTATGCCCCACCTATGATAGTAGAGGGGCATTATGTTTTCTGGTCTGTGCGTCTGTTCGTCCGTCCGTCTGTCTGTTCGTTCGTCCGTCCGTCTGTCCCGCTTCAGGTTAAAGTTTTTGATCAAGGTAGTTTTTGATGAAGTTGAAGTCCAATCAACTTGAAACTTAGTATACATGTGCCCTATGATATGATCTTTCTAATTTAAATGCCAAATTATAGTTTTGACCCCAATTTTAGGGTTCACTGAACATAGAAAATGATAGTGCAAATTTCAGGTTAAAGTTTTTGGTCAAGGTAGTTTTTGATGAAGTTGAAGTCCAATCAACTTGAAACTTAGTATACATGTGCCCTATGATATGATCTTTCTAATTTAAATGCCAAATTATAGTTTTGACCCCAATTTTATGGTTCACTGAACATAGAAAATGATAGTGCAAATTTCAGGTTAAAGTTTTTGGTCAAGGTAGTTTTTGATAAAGTAGAAGTCCAATCAACTTGAAACTTAGTATACATGTTCCCTTTGATTAGATCATTCTAATTTTAAATTAGAGAATTTATTCCAATTTCACGGTCCACTAAACATAGAAAATGATAGTGCGAGTGGGGCATTCGTGTACTGTGGACACATTCTTGTTTGAAGTGTTTTATAAGGCCGAAGATCCATTTTCTTAATTATAATACACATTTTCTCGGAAATGAAGTCTGCAGATGATTTAATGCAGTTAAACTACACCCTGAATTTTAGTTTATGAATCATGGAAAGAATTGACTTTAAACTTTATCTTTTTCAACCCTAATTGTTCAGTAGAATCTTTTTAAGCAGCCATTGAAATTAAGGTAAAAATTTTGAAAAAATATGAAATATTGGATTGGAGTCAAATGCCCCAACTCGCAACCTCAGTGTTGACTGGCTAGTTATTACAGTAGTAACCACTTAGACCACTAGGCCACCGAGGCCCCCTATAAAATTTGAATTTAAAGATTTAAGTATTAAGGATCATGTACAGTCAATATAAAAAAGAAGATGTGTTATGATTGCCAATGAGACAACTGTCCACAAGAGACCAAAATGACACAGATGCCTGTTTTAAGCATGTCACTCATGGGAAGTGTCAAAAGTGACTTTTTAAAAGAGGTTCTGAAATATTCCCAGTCCAAAAAAAAAATAATGCTGGGATGGAAACTTGGTTAAGTGTTACAGTTGGAAGATTTATTGTTCTGACATGTGCACAGACGAATATTAAATGATGGATTCTTGTAAATTTGAAGAAGACATTTAAAGGTGTTGATACAATTGGCTAAATAAGTTGGTGAAATGCTTTTCAGTGGTATTAATTGAAGGGAGAGGAGTAACTAGGAGTCACAAATTTACTTCATATTTCTAGATCCATAAATAAGGTCACCACTGAAATATATAGAGAAAATTCTTGATATGGTATCCAAGAGACCATTAGAGATAGTTGACTTCTTAAACAAGTGATGACCTTAAGGCAGGTTTGACTGTATATGATTATTTTTTTCACATTTAGAATTTGTTAACAATAAATCATGTAAAGAATAACTTTCAATCAACACGATCATTAACAATCCTTGTTTCAGAAGTTTCTTTTGAAGCAGCAACTTTTTTTTAAAGAAAAATCTACCTGCATGCATGAGATGCATTGAGTGGAATAATTAGCAAGGAGACATGAAATTCATTAACAGGTATAATTGGATTGCTGCTACACAAGAAAAGTTCACAATGGGGAAATTGAAGTCTCTTTTGTCAAATTATTAGCTCTCAGCTGGTCCTTGCTGATGGTTTCTAGGTGGCGTCAAGTATTGAAGCACAGCGCCGTATCAGTGTTGTATCCTTCTTCCGGTTCAGTTTGTTAGGTGTGGTCAACTTTTGAGTTATCTATTTAAAGAGATTGCCTACATTGTGGAATGTGAAGTTAAGGGATAATGCTTGATTCTTTTTATGCCTGTATGAAGTCTGTCTTAAAAGGGGCAGGGTTCCCATAGCAATGTCAACATTTTTTGTTTTAGTTCTCTTTTAAATTATTTTTTTTCTAGTTCTTCTATGCCATTTTATCCTTTTTTCAGATTTAAAAAAAAAACTCCTTCAACATTATTTCATCATTTAATTAGTTATAACCTTTTTTCTCTTTCTGAATTAGTATTAAGGTCTGCAGTAATGCCTTTAAAAATTTAAATTATTATTTTTATTCCTCTAAATTTCCAGTTTTTTTAATTTTGAAATATTGTATCTCTTTTGGCTTTTTAATGATCATGAAAAACTTTGATTTTGGCTCCAAAAAGTTTTGGTCTCTGGCAATCTTAATGAAGGTTAGTCCACTAATCAGTTAGCTACACTGAAAATTGTAACATCAATTCATTTAAGTTTATGAAATATTTTAATTTCTTTAAAAAATTGTACTTATATCCCTCCATATCTAGTACTTCATTTAAAAATCTTTTCATTCTATGAAGTATCAACACTAACCTTGGGGTTTACTAACATGATACTTCCTAAATAGGTTGTTAGGTATTAGTGGCATGATAGAGTGGCACAAGGGAGAGAGAGATTGATGCATGACATTCTAGTAAGGGTTTGGGGTACTAACCAGATGGAGGGATATGGTTGCTTTTTATTCATTAAGTATGTGTGCAGAATTGAATTTATTGGGTTGAGACTGACTCATTAGTAAAAAAACTTTCAAAAGACAAAGTGCCAAAAATTTAGTCTTGCATGATTATAACTTAAGATAAATACCTAATACCCAAAATTCAGAATGGGACAGTTGATCAGAATAAGGAATCTCTTTGGGATTATGAAATGTAAAATTGGAAAAATGTTCTCTCTTCAGACCTACTACGTATTCACATTTAGAATTTTGTTTACATTGGTTCTTTTTCATTTCGATTGACCATTATTATTTTTATATTCAAATTTCAATTTAATGGGGAACAGATAAATGGCCATCTTCTTTTTAAAATCAATTTATCACCAATTTAATTTCCTATTTTTGTAACACATGCAGTTAACATTCCTATAGGAACCAACTACTGTTAACCAACCTATTTTATGGACCTTTGAATTGTGTTGTCATTTCTATAATATTTCGCAGCTGATATTTTTTTTCGTGTATCGCCAATTCCATCATATTTCACATAAGGATTTTTTTCCGTGTAAATATAAGAAAGACGATGTGGTATGATTGCCAATAAGACATTACTCTCCTAAAGAGACTTAATGACTCAAAAAATTAACAGCTTAAGGTAACTGTACGACTGTCTACGATGAGCAATAGGATAACTGTATTTGGTATGTGTGTACCCTGCAAGGTCCTTGTGCCTGTCAGACAGTTTTCACTTGGCCTCAACCTCATTTCATGGATCAGTGAACAAGGTTAAGTTTGGTGGTCGTCCATATCTCGGATACTATAAACAATAGGTTTAGTATATTTGGTGTATAGAAGGACTGTAAGTTGTACACGTCCAACTGGCAGGTTTCATCTGACCTTGACCTCATTTTCATGATTCAATGGTTATACATGTTATAGTTAAGTTTTTGTGTCATCTGACATTGACCTCATTTTCAAGGTTCAGTGGTCAAAATTTAAGTTTTTGAGTTTTGGTGTATGGAAATATTATGTGATCTATGTCAGTTGCACAGTTGCACAGGATTTATTGATCTTGACCTCATTTTCACTGTTCATTGCTAAGTGTTAAGTATTTGTGTTTTAGTTTGTTTTTCTTAAAGGGGCACTAGCTACGAGAAAAATCTACTATATATTATTTTCCAAAGGACTGCTCATAATCCCTTTATTGTTCCGTGAAACTGCGCCATCAGCAAAGAAGACTTAATTGCCAATGGGCATCATTGGAACTTTTTGATTCATATATCAGCATCTAATTGGCTATTGAGGTTTTCAATTGTTTTAACGCCTTGCTGATCGTTTCTGGGTTCCTCTCTATTTTATGCCTTGCAGAATCTACATCTTTACATCCTCTGAGAAATGCTTTGGGCCACACTTAAAAATATTTTGGTTTGTCCAAACCCTACCCAAAGGTTGAGGTAGGCATTTTCTTTTTTTTTCTTCAAAAAAAGAAATTGAAGTATCAGATCTTTATTAGTCTTCATGCCTATTTGATTAAAAAAAAACTTCTTCAAATCAGGACAATAAAAGAATTTGAGTAGGCAGCTTTTTTCTGGGTAGGTAGCGTTTGGGCAAACAAACCTATTATTTATTATGGCCTTGGTTCCAATCTTGTCTGAATGTCTTTCTTCCTAAAGTGCTGCTTCAACGATTTTCTTAAGGCCTTGGAATCATCATCTTTGTTTACCTTGCAAGAGTACCCCAAAGCAACATCGGCTAGGCAATCTAGTAGACTACACACAACCCAGTTTGTGTTTTCCAATTGTCGTCTTCTGGTAATCAGTTCAAATTTGTAAATGAACGCCTCCCAAGTCATGGATCCTCATCTATTGAATATTTGCATTTTTGGGAGCTGTGGACTTCGGCTCCTGTCCCTTGCACCAGAATATTCTTGCCATTGTGTATATTCTCTCTCCACAGAGGAGTCTAAAGAAGAGCTGTTGCCACGCTCTTTTGGTTTCCTTTGCCCTTTCCTGGATCGGTCAGTGAAGTCCGCTTGCTGTTGCGGCAAGCCTGTTAGAGCTTCAGAAGCTGATAATGTTGTCTTAATTGGAGTTAAAAATGATGAAGGAGGAGGACTTGTCATTGACTCAAAGGAATGGTACTGTTAGTAGGCACTGCAGTTAGCATTGGAGAGACTTGGTAGATCCACTTGCAGCAAATTGTTTCTGTAATGGTGTGCTGCTCTGAATCAAATGTGATTGACTTGTAGTAGGTTGTAAGTGTGCGTAAGAAGACACGTAAGCCATTTGCTGGTATCCTTGATCAGTACTAGATGTTTCTGTTCTTAAATGGAGGTTGTTGTTGTTGAATAAATTAATCTGTCTCATGAAGGGCGAATGGTACTGAGATAGGACTTCCAACTTTAGGTGAACAACCATATTTGCCTTCAACAGAGTTGGTGTGGTTGATAGTTCATGTGAACTTATTGGGGAAAGACCCAAGGCAGGGAGTTTGTTATGTACGTTTTTTGTACTTGCGTGGTACTGGCTAAGACCAAATGTTGGCTTAGATGATGTGTCCATTGCAGGATTTTTTATACCCCCGCTTTAAAAAAGTGGGGGTATACTGTTTTACCTCTGTCTGTCAGTCCGTCCGTCAGTCAGTCCGTCCCATGAAACTTTCGTCACATTTTTCTCAGGAACTACACATCCACCCTTTCTGTAATTTGGTATCAACATTTATATATGTTAGCCATACCGTGTGATGTGTTTTCAGATTCATCACTTGACAACTTCCTGTTTACCGAACACTTGTATGATTTTACACATGATAGCCAAGTTGAAAATTTTCTATTCCTGAAGTCGATTTTTTTTTAAAATGGTAAGAAAATTATGTAGGAAATGCGATGAAACAGCAATTCAAGTTTGTTGATGCCATGAATCTAGTTTGACATCAACAATTTGGAAAGGGGCACCAACTTTCAAAATCTCTAAATGACTGAAAATTTTCAAGATCCTTGCTTAGAACACATTGGCCTTACTTGTGTCAAATAGTAATTTTTACTTTGTTTTCAAACCTATTGTCAGTTTAAACTGTAGCCAACAAAAAACAAATATCAGTAATTAATTTAACAAATTTTGTAATGTGTACACAGGGTAATCGTGTCTTTTTCTTTTTTAGAATAGGTTCATTACCAGTTTGATACTTGATCCAAAACGTTATATTTATACCCCCGCTTTAAAAAAGGGGGGTTATACTGTTTTACCTCTGTCTGTCAGTCCGTCCGTCAGTCAGTCCGTCCCATGAAACTTTCGTCACATTTTTCTCAGGAACTACACATCCACCCTTTCTGTAATTTGGTATCAACATTTATATATGTTAGCCATACTGTGTGATGCGTTTTCAGATTCATCACTTGACAACTTCCTGTTTACCGAACACTTGTATGATTTTACACATGATAGCCAAGTTGAAAATTTTCGTCACATTTTTCTCAGCAACTACAATACAAGGATTTCTGAAATTTGGTTACAGGATTTATATAAGTCAGCTATACCGTGTGATGCGTTTTCAGATTCATCACTCAACAACTTCCTGTTTACCGAACACTTGTATGATTTTACACATGATAGCCAAGTTGAAAATTTTCATCACATTTTTCTCAGGAACTACAATACAAGGATTTCTACTTGATCCAAAACGTTATATTTATACCCCCGCTTTAAAAAAGGGGGGGGTATACTGTTTTACCTCTGTCTCTCAGTCCGTCCGTCAGTCAGTCCGTCCCATGAAACTTTCGTCACATTTTTCTCAGGAACTACACATCCACTCTTTCTGTAATTTGGTATCAACATTTATATATGGTAGCCATACCGTGTGATGCGTTTTCAGATTCATCACTTGACAACTTCCTGTTTACCGAACACTTGTATGATTTTACACATGATAGCCAAGTTGAAAATTTTCGTCACATTTTTCTCAGCAACTACAATACAAGGATTTCTGAAATTTGGTTTCAGGATTTATATAAGTCAGCTATACCGTGTGAAGCGTTTTCAGATTCATCACTTGACAACTTCCTGTTTACCGAACACTTGTATGATTTTACACATGATAGCCAAGTTGAAAATTTTCGTCACATTTTTCTCAGGAACTACAATACAAGGATTTCTGAAATTTGGTTTCAGGATTTATATAAGTCAGCTATACCGTGTGATGCGTTTTCAGATTTATCACTTGACAACTTCCTGTTTACCGAACACTTGCATATTTTTACACTATTAATATTATCCACTTGCGGCGGGGGTATCATCAGTGAGCAGTAGCTCGCAGTTTCACTTGTTACTTCTTTATTTTTCTTCTACGCTAATTCACTTACAACAGATGCCATTTGTTGGAAAGTGCCCTGCTGTTCATATGCACTTTTGAATTGAACTGTGTCTCCTTCCTCAGTTGCTGTCACCTCGTCAATCCATCTCGCCACAACATTGAATTTCTCATTGTTCTGAATTAATTCCTCCAAGCACTTACCACCTTGTGGTCTATCCTGTGTTCAGACTGCTGAAGGTTACTTAAAAATTGCTCCCACCAGTTCACTATCAGTATTCATTGCATCTTTGTGTTCAGCTTATATTGTAAACCAAGACATAAGATAGACAATGAATAATATCTTACGGCAGTTAAATCTCAAAGCGTGACCCAAGACAAAAAATATTGCAGCTTTTAATGAAAGCTAGTACTTTGTATATGAAATGACAAGTCAGGTAAAATCAAAAGGACAGAACTGGAACACAGAGACTAAATGACACTATACTTAAATAAAATGATTAAATTCAGTTCAACTCTCAATAATGAATATTTCGTTTTTTTCAAGGCAGCCGCCATTTTGAATTTGAAAGACAGATCAAAACAAAATCTTGTTAAGTACACCAAATCATTCAAATATGTTGAATTTTGTGTTTCCAGCATCAAACCCACTGTGGGTTGTGTAATACTTGAAAATATTTTAGAATGTATATGACGGCCATCTTGAAATAAGCCGCCATATTGAATTTTGAGGTTGGATCCATAGCTAATATTGCTCAGTACACAAAAATGTACCTTCATGCAAAATTTGGTGCTCAATTCCTCATTATTTGAGCAATTTTTTCACCGATCGACTAGAATATTCATCAAAGAATTACACTTGCCATCAGGCCACATTGAGTCCACACAAATACTATAGGCAACCATGAAATTGAACTGTATTCAGTGGTAATGAATTGAAAAGCTTCTTTGGTCAAATACTAAATAAATGTTTTCATTGGTTACTTTCAAGTAGTTCAAATTTATTTAAACTAAAGACCAGCCTACAGGTACTTTTAAGTTATCAATTTTACCCCAAGGGTGACTGGGGAATAGAAATATGGTCACTTGGTCATCTGACCGGCAGTAAAACCCTGACCAGGCCAGGCTGTGCAGGATGTACAAGAACTCAGCCAAGTCTGATTAGAAGGGGGACCTGAAATTTGATGCTTTGATCTGTAGTAAATATATTTGAAAATCAGAACATTCAAGAAGTATTGGCATATTTAGTTTACAAGTAGAATATCAGAGACATGAAATTTTGGTTTGTGGGCATTGTTTTGGTTGAGTGCATATGAATGTTTATAGAAGCTGAATTTTGTCAATCCTCGAGAATTGGATAATCTCTTCAGGGAATTGGGTACCAGAGAGGGTTTTTCTGTTTGACCGCCAACACAATCAGAAAAATTCTGCCTAGTTTTCTTTAACCCCAAAGTGATTATCTGGTTCTCAAGGATTAACAAAATTCAGCTTCTATAAGTGTCTATATGCACTAGACTAAAACAAAGTTCAGAACCTAAAATTTTATGGTGCTGATTTCTACTTGTAAACTAGATATGGCAATGCTTCTTTAATGTCCTGATTTTTAAATATATTTGCAGGAGGCTTCTGATTTAAGGTACCCGTTCTGATAAGACTTGGCTAAGTAATTGCACATCCTTCACTGCCTGGCCTCATAGAAAATTGGGTACATGTTAAACATAATGAGAAATAAAAAGAAAATATAACAAGATTAAAGACGCTGTTTTAGTAGTTTTTAGGTGATCATCAACAGAAAAGAAGACAAACTGTTGATGATGCAGACCTTGAATCAGTAGTTGCTCACTTAAACTCTATGGAAGCAATTGTAATTATCAATAATGATGTTTAATTTTTAAATATTCAGGTTACTTTGATGTGACAACCCTCCATTCTAATTTCTGTTTGAGAGAACTTTTATGATCCTATGGTTTATTCAAGAAATAATTCCTTCATGGGTAGTAGGCATTATATTTGTTAATACTTTACACTGAGCGTCAGCAAGGGGTAAAATTTGTTCAAACATAATACTTACCCACGTTAATTAAATTGAGCATAGAGCATGACATGAAGGTATTATTACGATTCAAATAGGACAAATACAGTATTTTTATAGGTCATAGCGCACAAATTACCTTAAAAATGTTTGGTTGTTCTTGATTCCTCCCCATGGACTCTGTACATTACATTTTCATATTTTTAAGTTTAAAAACAAAAGGCAGGGTAAATATATGTCGTTTGATGCTAAATATAGATATTTTATTAGAATAACAAGTGTGGACACAGATGAGTGTGGATAGTATGTATGGATGTTTGACAGTGTCTTATGACAAAATGAGTTCTATGTTTTTTCTATATGGTGTTATTAACTATGTTGCACGATGACAACCAATCTGAGCATTATGAGTGTTATTTATTAAATTTTTTATGCCCCCACCTACAATAGTAGATGGGCATTATGTTTCTGGTCTGTGGGTCCGTTCGTTCGTTTGTCCCGCTTTAGGTTAAAGTTTTTGGTCAAGGTAGTTTTTGATGAAGCTGAAGTCCAATCAACTCGAAACTTAGTACACATGTTCATTATGATATGATCTTTCTAATTTTAAAGCCAAATTAGACTTTTGACCCCAATTTCACGGTCCATTGAACATAGAAAACGAAAGTGGGAGTTTCAGGTTAAAGTTTTTGGTCAAAGTAGTTTTTGATGAAGCTGAAGTCCAATCAACTTGAAACTTAGTACACTTGTTGCATATGATATGATCTTTCTAATTTCAAAACTCATAACTGCTCCAAAAGTAATCTGATAGAATTTCAAGCATTTTAAGCCAATATTATCAACATCTACTAATGAGTCTTAATATGTCTACATATCTAAAAGTCATAGTATTCAAAAGGTAATGCAAAATTATTCCTTTTCATTTTTTTTTGTTATATGGATACACATTTGAGTGATACATGTACCAATACAATATTTGTTGTGGTATGAAAGTGCAGTAATTAGCATTTACTGTAACTATGTTAATTCACACAAATTGAAATATAAACAAATGAATGGACCAGATGCTCTGCAGAGCCCAGCTTTATACGACTGCAGAGGTCGAAGCCTGAACAGTTGGGGCTAGTATTGACACAACATTCAAGCTGGAAACAGCTCTGAGTTTGGATTGTGATTAAATAGATGACACAGCTTAGGTTTCTGACACAGAATGAATGTGGTCTTATGAACTTAAAATATTTGTTTTGCTTTTGGGTTAGGAGCAATTCACTATGCTGTTGAATATTAATCCTTTCAAACAAAAATATCTGAAGAAATTTTCTTTTTAATTTCTGAAATGAGAAACATTTAGAGGAGACAAACTTCAGTTAAGAGATCAGAAACTAAAAAAATGTATAATTTTTCCATTTTTAAAAGGGCATACCCTAGAAAGTGCTTGCAATCACTGTAGTGGTTATTAATGACTGCTTTAATTTATCAGTTGGTAATAAAGTGAATATTGCATTGTATATTGTATAATTGATTTAAGTTGACTGAACAAAGAAAGATAACTCCAATTTTCAAAGAAGATTTCATAAAGCATTGGTATTAGGTAATTCAACAACCATTCTGGACAAACTCCAATTAAGGGTCTTGAATTTACAAAAATGTTTGTTTTTGGTCCATAATTATTAGACTGTTTGTCCCATAACCCACACAATATATCCGAACCTTCTACTTATGGTATTAAACATTGTGGTACAATTTCAGAACAATTGAAATTTTATACTTATACATGTACACAACTTTTTAAACCGACACTAGATTAAGGCTTGTTTTGGGCACCTTTGTACCCCTTATTTCTAAACCTAAGGGACCATAACCCCCAAAATCAATCCCAAGCTTCCTTTTGTGGTTATAAACGTTGTGTTATAATTTTGTTGATTTCTATTTACTTATAATAAAGTTATTATCCAGAAACCATCCATCTTTCGGACAGGATACCAATTTACGACCCCAAATTTTTTGTGGTTGTATAAAAATGTTGAACATGTGCAATGAAGTATAGTTTTAGAAATCGATTAGACTGGATAGGCCTTATAATTTTTCCCCCTCCTTTTACACTCAGGGCCGAGTCATCAGCAGGCAATACAGATGTATTAAAACAACCTAGCATCATATTGCTAGTAGTGGGAGTAGCATTGTCCGGTAAATTTGTTCCCACTTTTTTTTTATAAAATGTATGGTTCAAATCAAAATAGAATGCTTTTATCTCCTGAATACTTACATTGTACATAGAGATGATACTACTTTGACAAATCCTTGTCCATTAGAGTTGTCTGTCAAATCTTAATTTCACAAAGAATGAATTGCATAACAATGAACTGAGCTCAAAGCAAAGTACTTTAATAATACACTTAGACAAAGAGCTAAATCCAGTGATATACTTTGTACTACAGGTCCTTCATGACCATCCATCCACCCAAACCATATCTCAATAACATTCCATACTACATGATTGGATTCAGAAGTCCTGAAAAATATATGACTTTTTTAATCTTGTTTTAAGTATATATGCACAGGTTAAACCTTAATTGTGGATATAATCATTCAGTATCTAGCAACTATCAATTTGATTCATGCACATATTGATATACATGATAGGTTGATTGCTCCTCTGTTGGAACACACCTCCATCTAATTTTAGTCAACTGACGAAGAAAAATTCAAAACTATTTAAAATGTTATCTAAGACTTGTCAGTGTCTATTTCCTTTGCCACTGAATAAGATTTCATATTTACAACCAATGAAAATCAAATATCCCTCTAATAGACTTAGCATTGAAATCGTTTTCTAAAATGGTAGTTATGTGGAACCTAGAACTAAAAAAATTGAAACAATATATCTTAAATATTTCAAATGCATGTACATTTAATAATTCTCCAAAATTCACTTTATTTTTCCTTTTTTGGTTTTCTGTTGGAGACTGTATATTGACCTCTATGTAGCCTTTTCAACTTATAAAAGGGGGGATACATTTCCATAGAATTAAACTTTTCTGAAAGAATTGATTCCATTTATTTTCAATAAACAATAAATATTGAAGTCTATAACAGGCATCTAGGAACAGGCTCAACATTATTTCTAAACATGTATTAATATATACCAAAATGTGGACAAACCTACATTAAATATTCTACTTCAACGACTTTAATTAGTGGAGTAGATCAAATTAAAAAGTCACAATGGTTAAAAACTCCAATGGCAGTCTTTCCTGCTAAAATCTTGATGTGTAGAATGTGATATACCATTTTTGGGTCTATATACTGTCCTTTAAATTTAGGTCATTTTGACACGGCAAAATATGAAAAAAAATGTAAACTATGGTCTGGAAAGCACACAGTTTGTGATATTTTAAGGTATCTTTACTAAGAAAACCTGCAAATCTCAGTGGCAGATCCAGAACTTTTCAAAAAGGTGTGGGGGCTCTGATGGACTAGAGGGTTGCCCACTCCCATCAAGCTTCAATGATTTCTTACATATATGTCATCAGCTAAATTTCCCCCACCCCCTTGGTCTGTCTATGCATCTGTTTATTGTTCTGCGAAATAGTACTAATACTGTTTTTTCCCCTCCCTTACTTGGCCCTAGACAGTTGCTTACCTTTGTAAACATTTTATAATTATAGTCAGGTATATATTGATTGAGAGTAACTTACATAGTAGTCAATGGGACTCTATTTCACACGGTTCTGTGAAATATAATACGGCAAATATATACCCGTACATACTATCCGCATAACACAGAAATCTGATAGATTTTCACTCCTCTGGGGAAAATCAACCTGTGAAATGAAATACCATGCCTGGAAAAAAATTACCGGGACAAATTATCCTCAGGATAAAATATCACAGAGGAAGAAATAAACCGTTACATTACATGAGAAGCCGGTTTGGTTACAAATAATTATGTCACGTGAAGGCGCACTGACGTCACAATTTGCATTAATTTTGCAATACACTACAGTTCACTCATACAGAACCCATTATCATGCAAACATGCAACGTGAATGTGATTGGTTATCAAATAATACAGAATTTATGCACGTACAGTTAATATAGAAGAAATTAGTTCATCAAATGTGAGTTCGTGATCTTGTGGTTAAGACCGATGGCTACAGTGCTGAAAGTCCTGAGTTAGATTCTCACATCTTTGTTAATGTTCCGGGATTGTTGAAAACTTGCATATTCATCAATATATGATTTTGTGGTTTTAACAATCCAGACAGACAAATAGCAATAAGGTGTTTAGGAACCTCCTTCATATATGACAAAAATACATGGGAACTCATATTGAATGGTCAAATGTGTTCAATATGAAAATTGAAATTAAGATGGTAAAATCAAATATTAGCCGTTACTTTAAATGGACTTAAAGTATGACTTTTCAGCAAATTTAAAGGGAAATGACACGGAAGGGGCCAAATAGTGTTCAAGGGGAGCAAATGCTGTTTAAATTAGTATGCAGGTTTTAAATATAGAGGGAAGTTGAGTCATCTTTTTGGGTGAAGTTAAATACTGACTAGTGTGTGGGTCTCATTGGGTCTAAGCGTGACCAATATTGACAATTTTTCGTAAGCGTGAAACGTGAAAGTCAAATTATTGTGTCATGAAAACGGGAAATGAGGTCTGTCGTGAAAACGGGAAATGGGGTTCTGCAGGACCCCGGAAATGACAAAAAAATGAAAATTGCTCATGTACATAGTGTAAGCGGGATATGGGAATCTGACAAAACAGTAAGTGGGATCTGGGATCAGAACCCCCCCCCCCCCCCCCCCCAATGAGACCCCCTTATGTAGATTTACTTTCTAATTCTATATAAAAAAAAAAACACAACTAAGAACTACGTTTAATTCACTTTGACTACTGATATGCAAACCTAGAAATATATCATAAAATAGTGATTGAAAGATTCATAACACTTTGAAAGGATAATTCAGACACGTGTTACGCGGGGAGCATGTTTTAAATTTGTTTACAAATAATAATGTCACGTGATCGCGCACTGACCTCAAGTTGCATCGCCCTTACAATTCACTAATACATGACCATTTTCATGCAAACATGCAACGTGAATGTGATTGGTTATCATATAATACAGAAATAAAGCATGCACAGTTTAAGAAGAAATTAGTTCAATAAATCGATGCGATTTTCACTTTTGACACGAATAGGTCGGGTTGACATTACTGTCATCGGAGATAATATTGAGATAAATGGGATAAAACGGACCGTCAAAAAGGTCTAGAGAAGCACATCAGTAGAACCTTAACATTAATAAGTAATACTTACCAAAATTTCTCTATTTAAAGAACTATATAACTGAAATTTCACAAAGATAACGGTAAACATTTTGTTGATGGTGATGATGCTATTATCGATCCGTTGAATTCAGGGTCAACGGAATTTTTTGCGTTGCGTTTAAATCATTGAGGCCATCTATTTTTATTGCGGGTTCCACATATTTAAATCGGAATTAAAGAAAAAATGGAATGTTGTTAGCAGAATCAAAACAGAAATGATGAACATTGCAACATTTTCAGCAAAATATAAATAGGATGGAGGATCTGTGTATTCACATTATCTGTAAAACTCTCCTTATTCATGTGAAGCGTGTGCTTTACATCGAGGCTTGCTATGCGTATCATTGACGCCACAGTACTTCAACCAATCAGACAATGTTTATTTTGGGCATTTGACTTTTTTTAACTCAGATTTTGGAATATTTTAATCGAAATTATAGAAAAATGGAATGTTGTTAGTACATATAAAATAGAAAATGATGAATACTTTTAGCTAAAGATAATTTGGATGGGGGTTCTGTGTATTCACATTATTTGCACAACTCTCCTTACTGATGCCATATTTTGGAATTTCCGTGACCTAAATGGTTCGCGAAAATTAATATTTTTATATATAGTATAGTAACAATGAAAATAATGAGAGTTTAAACAGCAAATTTATACTAATGCAATTTTTATGTAACAACTTTTTTCACTGGCTAAAATTTACCGTCAAATCCACAATTGACTGTCATATCCTGTTATAAGCAAAGCATGGATACAGAATCTGTATTCTAATCAAACTGTACCTATATAATTTGCTTTTGAACAGTGTGCTCCTTTTGAACACATTTTTGTGTTGTTGCTGGTAATTTAATACAATGTACTCAGCAAGGAATGAGTTAATGCATAATTTATTAACTTATATACAGTACCATTTCTATGTACCTGCAGAAAATGTAAAAGGGGCATACTTAGCCTTTAATCAAATGCTTGATTATATTTTGGAAATTTTGAAATATTAAATTCAAATGTTAATTCAATGAAATTGGTAAAGATACATTTTTATTTGATAGAATTTCAAAAAAAAACCCAGGATTTCAAAATAAAAACAGGATACACAAGGTTATGTTGACCTACATTCCGTTCTTGAGTAAATTTGATCTCGCTTTGTGCTGAAGTCAATATTTCATTAACTAAAACTTACATATTTTAGACTTTTTTTATACTGCAACTGTGCCATTTTTAAAGTTTAATTGAATTTGCTGTATTGATAAAGATTTATAATCTGCAATCACAGACTGTTAAACAACTTGTTTCACCTACGATAGTGGAGAGGCATTATGTTTTCTGGTCTGAGGCTCTGTTTGTCCGTCCGTTCAACCGTCCTGCTTCAGGTTGAAGTTTTTGGTCAAGGTAGATTTTAATGAAGCTGAAGTCCAATCAACTTGAAACTTAGTACACTTGTTGTTTATGATATGATCTTTCTAATTTTAAAGCCAAACTAGACTTTTGACTCCAGTTTTATGGTCCATTGAACATAGAAAATGAAAGTGGGAGTTTCAGGTTAAAGTTTTTGGTCAAGGTAGTTTTTGATGAAGCTGAAGTCCAATCAACTTGAAACTTAGTACACTTGTTGCTTATGATATGATCTTTCTAATTTTAAAGCCAAATTAGACTTTTGACCCTAGTTCTATGGTCCATTGAACATAGAAAATGAAAGTGGGAGTTATAGGTTAAAGTTTTTGGTCAAGGTAGTTTTTGATGAATTGAAGTCAAATCAACTTGAAACTTTAAGTACACTTGTTGCTTATGATATGATCTTTCCAATTTTAAAGCCAAATTAAGACTTTTGGCCCCAATTTCACGGTCCAATGAACATAGAAAATGTAAGTGGCTGTGGGAGTTTCAGGTAAAACATTTTGGTCAAGGTAGTGGGGAGGAGGGAACATTTCATTAAAAATTAGACTTGGTATGCATGTGGTTTTGTGAGGTATATCAATAGTAAATTCATTTGTTTTTCTTTCTCAATTCTATTCTGTATGTTATTGTGATTTAATGCTTTATTCTATACCTGTTTTTATTTGAAAAATAAATAAATAAATGCCTTCAAACGACATGTTTATATGGGAATTTCAACATTTACTATTTCATTTATGGCTTTATAAATACATTTATCTTAATTTAGCAGAAAATGGTTTGTAGAACAGGATGCAACCCTCTGGCGCACCTTGAAAAGTCGTAAGGTTGTAAGTCCCTGGCGTAGATGGAAAATGCTCGTAAACTTGGCCTGCTGCAAATCAAATCATGCAAATGTTGGTTTTTTTATGTGAGGGTGGGGAGGAGGGAATATTTCATTAAAAATTAGACTTGTATGCATGTCGTTTTGTGAGGTATATCAATATTAAATTCATTTGTTTTTCTTTCTCAATTCTAATTCTGTATGTTATTGTGATTTAATGCTTTATTCTATACCTGTTTTTATTTGAAAAATAAATAAATGAATGCCTTCAAACGACATGTGTATATGGGAGTTTCAACATTTACTATTTCATTATGGCTTTATAAATACATTTATCTTAAATTAGCAGAAAATAATTTGCAGAACAGGATGCAACCCTCTGGCGCACCTTGAAAAGTCGTAAGGTTGTAAGTCCCTGGCGTAGATGGAAAATGCTCGTAAACTTGGCCTGCTGCAAATTAAATCATGCATGTTTTTTTATGTGAGGGTGGGGAGGAGGGAACATTTCATTAAAAATAAGACTTGTATGCATGTCGTTTTGTGAGGTATATCAAAAGTTAATTAATTTGTTTTTCTGGTTTTTTTACTCAAACATACAGACATTTCAAATAATTAGAAAAATATTTCTTTTTAAACTAAATTAATCAATTGATGGATTTGGTAATTGTACTCCATGTTGATTTCATGCAATTTTTGTGAAAAGCTCATGCAGTCATTGGCTTTCAAATGATAACTAATGTTTTCTTGAAAAACATCTTATAGGTCAAATTCAAGTCTAAATAATGATATCAGTGATTGTTAGGAAAACCTGGTTTGTTTAAACATTTAGACAGTTTTTGGTTTGATAGTTTAATTTGCAGATACAGGTATCATTAAATACTTTTCATAATGAAAGTAACTTCAATATAGCATGCCAGAACCATACTAGTATTTTGTATGTATCAATCACTTCTGGAAAATATTTTTTGCAAATTATAGAAACCATATCGCCAGAATTTAATAAAAATGTACTTTACAATATGTATCTAGTACAATGTCTACAAATTTTCATTTTTTTTTTTACAATTTTCTAAAGAAAATACATTTTCAACCAAGTTATCTTTCATATTTGTTCCTTATACAATAGCCCCTTCTAATCATTGTTGTGTGTTTTCAGGAAGTGGGAGTTTGTGAGTGCAATACATTTTCCGCTCAATGTTGAATTTGTGTTTTTACCTTAATTTTTGAAGGAAATAATTATTTTTTTTAAATTTCAACCCCCCCCCCCCCCCTCCAAACCCTACCCCTCCCCTGACCAATTTAAATTCCTAGTAAAACCTTGAGATTTAGAATTGTTTATGTCAGTATATAAGATTTAATTGATTTAGCTAAAGATAGCAAAACATTTGACACTGTTTGAGTCCTTTAAGTTTTCTGGAAATATGACTTTCATAATGCTTAAAAACCATGCAATACTATTGTTCGTGTTTGTTATTTTTCTAATTAATTTATCATGTTGCAAATATACATGTATAGCATATTTCTTTCTTATTTGTCTATACAGTTACCAATGATAAGGAGATGGAGACATGAATTCAAATCTATACAGATAAGATAAATAAATATAATGATTTATTTGCAAGCAATCAGAATGCTCAATTATCAAAAACATTATCAAAATCAAAACAAAACAAGAAACAGATTCTTCTTAATATTTTATTTTCATTCAAATAGAAAGGCAATAAGGGTACTATAAACATATTACAATTTGATGGATATTTGAAGAAAAACACAATTTCTACTTCATACAGTTACATTTACGACAAAATTTATGTCAATAAAAAACCTCCTGATCTGAGTCCTAATCTCCTAACTGAGTTTCACAGTCCATCACATGTATGACTTTCAAGTAGTTCAAACTGCTAAAAAAGGGTGACTCATTTATTTAAACTAAAGACCAGCCTACAGTTACTTTTAAGTTATCAATTTTACCCCAAGGGTGACTGGGGAATAGAAATATAGTCACTTGGTCATCTGACCGGCAGTAAAACCCTGACCAGGCCAGGCTGTGCAGGATGTACAAGAACTCGGCCAAGTCTGATCAGGAGGGGGACCTGAAATTTGATGCTTTGATCTGTAGTAAATATATTTGAAAATCAGAACATTCAAGAAGTATTGGCATATTTAGTTTACAAGTAGAATATCAGAGACATGAAATTTTGGTTTCTGAGCTTTGTTTTGGTTGAGTGCATATGAATGTTTATAGAAGCTGAATTTTGACAATCCTCGAGAATTGGATAATCCCTTCAGGGAATTGGGTACCGCAGAGAGGGTTTTTCTGTTTGACCGCCAACACAATCAGAAAAATTCTGCCTAGGTATCTTAAACCCCAAAGTGATTATCTGGTTCTCAAGGATTAACAAAATTCAGCTTCTATAAGCGTCAATATGCACTCAACTAAAACAAAGTGCAGAACCCAAAATTTTATGGTGCTGATTTTCAACTTGTAAACTAGATATGGCAATACTTCTTTAATGTCCTGATTTTCAAATATACTTGCAAACAGCTTCAGATTTAAGGTACCCATTCTGATAAGACTTGGCTAAATAATTGTACATCCTTCACTGCCTGGCCTTATAGAAAATTGGGTACATGTTAAACATCACATCATGATATCATTTGACAGAATTAGTGTTCTAACTAATATTTTATTTTTTTGGAAAACCACAAAGATTTTTACCATGACATTTGGTATATGGATACAAAACCCATGATAAGGAAGACTTTTTTGACTGATAAAATGACTTGTCATAAGATGACTCATGTTGCAATGTTTTAGTTTTATTTTTTATTGCTCAATTGAAGGCTGACTTCAGGCCTCGACAATAACGCTTGTCCGATTGTCCGGTACCAGAAGGAAAAAAGGTCGGACAAGTAAAAGCTGTATCAAGCTTGTCCGTAGGGACAAGTGCAATTATTCTGCAGAAAATAAATTTAATCCAACTTTGAACAAAGTAATTTATTATAAACAAAAACAAGAAAACAAATATTAATTTGACACGTTTCTGTATTCTGTTTTTTCAAATGCAAAACCTTTTTATGCCCCACCTACGATAGTAGAGGGGCATTATGTTTTCTGGTCTGTCCGTCCGTCCGTTCGTTCGTCCGTCCGTCCGTCTGTCCCGCCTCAGGTTAAAGTTTTTGGTCAAGGTAGTTTTTGAAGAAGTTTAAGTCCAATCGACTTCAAACTTAGTACACATGTCCCCTATGATATGATCTTTCTAATTTTAATGCCAAATAAGAGTTTTTACCCCAATTTCACGGTCCACTGACCATGGAAAATGATAGTGCGAGTGGGGCATTCGTGTTGCGAGTGGGGCATTCGTGTACTGAGGACACATTCTTGTTCTTCAACATGTTTACTTGCAATCGATAATTTTTTACTGGTTCTTTGTCAGGTACTTTTTAACAGGTAAAAGGTATACTATTCTCGGAAACCAGTTATGATCCGAATCAATGATGCCCTTTGTAGGACAGTTCGACACCTCAATGATTCAGCTCCAAGTTTAATAGACAGTTTGGCACCGTAGGAGACATATTTAGTAGACATGATTGATAGACAGTTTGACAAGGCAGGAGACATTTCGGGACCAAGACAAATCAGTACCTTATATTGCTACCTTATTCTGTTCCTTATAATAAATCCCATGCCTAATTTTTTCAAAATTTTTTTATTTTTATTTACCAAAAATTTCACAAAATCATATTTGATCATAAGTAGGAAAAAAACAATACTTGCAATATGGTGACCTATAGTTGTTAATTTCTGTGTCATTTGGTCTCTTGCAGAGAGTTGTCTTATTAGCAATTAGACCTATGATTGATTATCTTCTTCTTTTTATTGATTGCATGTGAATAAACTTTTTCAACTTAAAAAACAAAACAGAATACAAATCCAATGAGTGTACAGGCCTATCAGATGGTGCCTCATGTTTAGAGTCTGATGGGACTAGCTAGCATTGATAAAAACTAGAACCTAATTCCTGTGACATGACTAGTTTCGCAGTTGTACTTGACTCATATTTTTGAAAAGTATTTCAAAAGAAATACCTCAAATTCTGTTATATTGTTTAAATACGTTCTGCTCCTTTAATCAACTAAAAATGTAAAAAGGTTATTTTTAATGGAATTTTTTTGGACAAGTAACAATTTCATTCGGACAAGTAAATTTTGGTATGTACTTGTCCTACAGGACAAGTTGAAAAAAAAGTTATTGTAGAGGCCTGGACTTGATCAAACCTTATCAGATATTATAAAGAGTTGTCTTTTCCTAGATGCATACCTCCAAAGGCTGATGATTTTCATCTAATTAGTGACTAACCTATAACTGGAGCAAGATTAATGAGTGCTAGGCTATGTCCACAGGCAAGGAGCCTCACACTACACCTAGGGTCCCTGCTAGTATCAAAAATTTATTAATTGTAAATAATATTTGTTATTACAATACAAAGAAAATAAAAAATTAATAAAGTAAAATAATGACAAGCAATTGTAAAATTCTAATAATAAACAAAAAGTATATAACACAATCATCACACTATGTAACATCAATGAAAGTCCCCATGGCACTGACAGCAAGGAGAGTGGTGGGGAGGTGGTGGCAAAAAGCTGACCAAAACAATAGAAGTTCATGTATTCCTTGCATCAGATATCATACACCAACATCGTGAGAAGTAATGACGTAGCAATATAGATAAGAATGGAATGTGCACTGTGACATCATAGACCGTGTGCAAAGATAATTAACTACCCAATAGAGTGAGATGACAAGTTCATAATAAACTCCAATTATAATAAATATAATTTTAATATAAAACACCACTGGGTTGCTGAGAAATGTTCCTACATTCAGTGAAATATTGAAGGTCAGGTAGATTGGGGTGGATGGTGGGTGAAATTGAAAACTTATTCCTATCATAGAGTAAACGTCCTTTGTATTCAACAGCCAAATCAAAAGTGAGAAGCTGGCAGCCTGCAATTGTTACAATTAATACTTTTGTCCTTGAGGAAAATGACAGCTTAAGTAATATTGATAAATGGATGCCAAGTGGCGACTTGAGACCTACATGTGACATGTAAGCACATAGGAGAAAATGAATGCCAACTGCCATTTTGAATTTGAAAGATAGCTAAATCAAAACAAAATCTTGTTAAGTACACCAAATCATTAAAATATGTTGAATTTTGTGTTTCCAGCATCAAATTCACTGTGGGTTGTGTAATACTTGAAAATATTTTAAAATGTATGACAGCCATCTTGAAATAAGCTGCCATATTGAATTTTGAGGTTGGATCCATAGCTAATATTGCTCAGTACACAAAAATGTACCTTCATGCAAAATGTGGTGCTCAATTCCTCATTATTTGAGCAATTTTTTCACCAATCGGCCAGACTAGAATATTCATCAAAGAATTACACTTGCCATCAGGCCACATTGAGTCCACACAAATACTATAGGCAACCATGAAATTGAACTGTATTCAGTGGTAATGAATTGAAAAGCTTCTTTGGTCAAATACTAAATAAATGTTTTTATGCCCCACCTACGATAGTAGAGGGGCATTATGTTTTCTGGTCTGTGCGTCCGTCCGTCCGTCTGTCCCGCCTCAGGTTAAAGTTTTTGGTCAAGGTAGTTTTTGATGAAGTTTAAGTCCAATCGACTTCAAACTTAGTACACATGTCCCCTATGATATGATCTTTCTAATTTTAATGCCAAATTAGAGTTTTTACCCCAATTTCACGGTCCACTGAACATGGAAAATGATAGTACGAGTGGGGCATTCGTGTACTGAGGACACATTCTTGTTATTGGTTACTTTCAAGTAGTTCAAATTGGTAAAAAAGGGTGACTCATTTATTTAAACTAAAGACCAGCCTACAGGTACTTTTAAGTTATCAATTTTACCCCAAGGGTGACTGGGGAATAGAAATATGGTCACTTGGTCATCTGACCGGCAGTAAAACCCTGACCAGGCCAGGCTGTGCAGGATGTACAAGAACTCAGCCAAGTCTGATCAGAAGGGGGACCTGAAATTTGATGCTTTGATCTGTAGTAAATATATTTGAAAATCAGAAAATTCAAGAAGTATTGGCATATTTAGTTTACAAGTAGAATATCAGAGACATGAAATTTTGGTTTCTGAGCTTTGTTTTGGTTGAGTGCATATGAATGTTTATAGAAGCTGAATTTTGACAATCCTCGAGAATTGGATAATCCCTTCAGGGAATTGGGTACCGCAGAGAGGGTTTTTCTGTTTGACCGCCAACACAATCAGAAAAATTCTGCCTAGGTATCTTAAACCCCAAAGTGATTATCTGGTTCTCAAGGATTAACAAAATTCAGCATCTATAAGCGTCAATATGCACTAAACTAAAACAAAGTTCAGAACCCAAAATTTTATGGTGCTGATTTTCAACTTGTAAACTAGATATGGCAATACTTCTTTAATGTCCTGATTTTCAAATATACTTGCAAACAGCTTCAGATTTAAGGTACCAATTCTGATAAGACTTGGCTAAATAATTGTACATCCTTCACTGCCTGGCCTTATAGAAAATTGGGTACATGTTAAACATCACATCATGATATCATTTGACAGAATTAGTGTTCTATTTTACTAATCTTTTTTTTTTTTGAAAACCACAAAGATTTTACCATGACATTTGGTATATGGATGCAAAACCCATGATAAGGAAGACTTTTTTGACTGATAAAATGACTTGTCATAAGATGACTCATGTCGCAATGTTTTAGTTTTATTTTTTATTGCTCAATACACAAATTAGAGAGCCAGAGAATTTTCTACAGATCAATTAAAGGCTGACTTGATCAAACCTTATCAGATTTTATAAAGAGTTGTCTTTTCCTAGATACATTACCTCCAAAGGCTGATGATTTTCATCTGGTTAGCTACTAACCTATAACTGGAGTAAGGTTAATGAGTGCTAGGCCATGTCCACAGGCAAGGGGCCTCACACTACACCTAGGGTCCCTGCTAATCAGATCTGGGTCTACAGTTATGCCTAGGATTCTTTTACTCCAATCAACCTTGATGTGTTTCTCTCTTAGAAGTGTAACTGCCTTTGCTGAGAACAGCTTATGGTAGGTATAAAATTGATCTCCATAAAATTTATGGATTTGAATCAAATCTGCTTCATATGCATCCAGCTCTTCACGTCTTTCCGGATATGACGAACTTTAAATGAAGTTGAGATGTGGGGCAGGACTTTGGGTTATACCAGAAAATGGGATAAGTGGGACATCAGAAGCGTTTCGTTGTTCATACCATTAAGCTAGATCATAGGACTTGGTGAAGGAATCCGGTGTTGGTCTAATGTTGGAAACGGATGGTTGCATGCTTCCCATGATGATGCACTGTGTAAACGTGTTAACCATTGTTGATGTAAACAAAGCGGCCATATTGTTAACATTGAAGTGCACACGTACGTCATTTCCGGTTACACTATCCATGCACGTTGATATGGCAGAACTTCTTTGATCTGTGGCTTGAAGTACTTCTCTTGGTTGCCTAATATGGTCGTTTGCTGTGACGGTTGCACCTTCTCGAATTTCATCAGTAAATAGGCACTCCTTGTTATCTAGATACAGTTGTTTAAGTAGTTTTAGACCAGCTTTTTGGAATGTTAATTCCTAACTTCCGTAATTTGTCCTGAAATCTTGAACCTGTCCAATTTTTTGGATTTTCCATATCCCATTGTGAGCTTTGTGTTGCATTTTTAACCGGATTTTTGTGACAAAAATGTCGGTTATTGATTTGGGGATGTAAATACCTTGTGTCTCCAAGGCAGGAGAATGAAAATAAAGTTATATAAATCCTGACAATCTTCCACAATAAAGTCTTTAAGTTTAACAGCAGAAAATCAGTGTAATTAGTGAAACTGTAAAATGGAATTGAAAACAGAGTAAACGTCCTTTGTATTCAACAGCCAAAGCAAAAGTAAGAAACTGGCAGCCTGCAATTTTAATCTGAGAACCTAATCCCTGATATCAGACCAAATTAGGCATGACCTTTGACCTTATAATGAAATCGACTGTCCCATCTTATGGAAGAAACCATCCCGTCTGAATAAAGAACACTTACACTTTGCATAAGTTACAAGATATAATAAACAAAACACTGGCGTATAAAAACTGTTCCAATATGTAAACTGGATTGTTTTGTTAAAGAGGGAAAATAGAACGGCAGATTTCTGGTAACCTGTTAGGTCATTCTCATAACCAAAATCCAGTCGGACAACTAAGTTTTTGATGCGAAGTCACAATTTGACACATGTAATCACCTTCTCTAAACATAATTTTTTAAAGCTTCTACAATTAACTAATTATTTTTAAAGTGTTTTCGTTACGCTTTTGAATCTGAATTGTTCTAAAAAAAAAAACGTCCCAGTTGTTTAAGGAGTTATTACAAGTCTGTTTTTGACAAAATCTTGCAAAGACAACTTGTTCTTCAATGAAAAATATCATTATATCTAGTATGGGAACCAATCTTCGATGAAAAGTAATTGAATAGTATTTTTGATCAACACTTATTAGAGGATGGCTTGGATTTGAAATAACATTTAATTATTTATCGAAACAGCCCTATTGTCAACAGGAAGTTCTAATTGAAGGGAGACCATTTTGGCAGGAAATCTTCAAAAATCAGTACTGTCAAATCTTATGATATATTTCTGACGGCAATGATTTAAATATTATGAAGTTATCATACATTATCTTTTATAGACTCAAACATAACATATAGGATTACATAAAAAGGCTTTATTAGTACATGAAAAGAATATTTAAGTTTTATTTTATTAACTTTAATAGAAATTGGTTGTATATGGAGAAAACAATACCATGCTTTCTGCAAATGAAAACCCTCTCATCATTGAGGTGTCCAGTCAGGGGGGTACTTTGAATCTGAGGCCTTGTATATGGAGAGAACAATTGAAAACATCTACTTGAAAGTGGGTCTCATTGGGGTCTAAGCGTGACGCGGGATTGCCGATTTTTGGTAAGCGTGACACGGGAAAGTCAAATTATTGTGTCGTGAAAACGGGAAATGAGGTCTAGCGGGACCCGAGAAATGACAAAAAAATGAGAATTGCTTACGTACATAGTGTAAGCGGGATCCTGGATCGGAACCCCCCAATGAGACCCCCTTGAAAGAATGGTCTTATTCATCAAAGGCTGAAAATTCTCTTAAGAGTGAAGATCGTTATAATCGATGATGCTCAATAGTTTCAAAAAGACTCTTTTTTGTGTACACCAAAGTTGGATTGAAAATGTCTACATGAACGAAAAGTTACATGTTCACCAAATTTATGTTGAAAATTACGTAATGAAAGAACAAAACTCTTATTCACCAAATATAGGTTGTTAAATGTCTGTAGAAAAGAACTAGACCCTTATTCAGTAAACTTGGGGTTGAAAATGTTTCTTCGAAGGACCTGCATATTCACGAATATAAATCGTAGCAAATATGTAAAACTTTGATTATTTCTTACTTACCTACATCAAGTAAATTTGAGAGTCAAAAAATTAATTTGCTGCGAAATAGACTAGAAAGGGCTTTACACGAAATAAAGTATCCACGAAAAATAAGTTGGTTTACAGTAGACAGGTGTTAATATCATATTATGGCAATTTTTTAGATTCTAACATTTTGTACAGCTACATTCTGATTTATTAAATTTTCAGACATGCAAGGGTATGATTTTTTTTTTTATAAAGAAGTTCAACAAAAAAATGAAGAAGTACAACATAACTTTTAAGTCTTATTTGCAGATCCAAGTAATAAAGGGGGAAAAATCATTTGATTTAGTTTTTTGTAACGATATGGGCCTCGTCTATATATATTAGTTTTTGGGTTGCGACTAACTCAGAAATAAAAACATGTCTTACGTTAACGACTTTTAATAAAAGAGAGAGAGTAAAACAAAAAGGTGTATTCGGACATCACTTGTAAAATTCCGTAAAACATATATATCTAGATATATAACATTTACATATTCCACCATATCTCAAAGTATTAAGTTACCATAGGACATTAAATCAACTGAATGCACCACAAGTAATTTACTTTAGAAAAAATAATATTCATTTGGGGAAAATTGGCCTCAACTTTTCAAATTTGATTTTTAGAATTTGAAAACTAGATTAGCCAAAGCTTTCATTATATCTTAATTTAAATTGTCCCAGAATAAGAATGTAAACAACTTTATAACTTAATAAGTATAACAATCATAATATAAAAAAAAATGCTTATTTTGATAATTACATGTATATCAATGTAAAGAGCTGACATTAAATGAGAAACATTATATTGTCAGCTTAGAAACACTCCATTTTGGGTTTGTGATATACTCAGATATGTTCTTGCACATCTATTGTGCAGTATTATTTATTTTATATTAAAGTATGTTATCGTATAATCAGTATTTGGAGATTTAAAGCTATTACAAAAACCATTTGTCTCTTCAAAATGTTTCATCAATCTTAAAATAATAATTTTAGACATCTTTAATTTTTCATTTAAATTATAATAAATGAGAATTTAGTGTATGACAGCCATTTGTGCATTATGACATTCAGATCAACATCAGGTAAAATTGGGATAAGACAATCTGCAAATTCTTTTTCAAATAAGTCTTCAAAAACTAGGTAAAAAAATAATAGAATAACAAATCACTTACAGGGGCATAGCTATTATAAAATGAAAATTTTCCAAGACCATTTTATGCAGAATTTTTTTTTTTTTTATTTCGGTCATAGGAAGTTGGTGCTCATAGGACTTATAGACATTCATTTATGCAAACCTATTCAGAATTCATTTGAATTCATTTGAATAGGGTAAATTATGGTTCATTGAATACATAAGCAACACACATATTTGTGAGACTGAATTGACTCAAAATTGTCAAAAATCTGCTCTTCGGGTCTTGGCAGAAACAAACTTCTCCATAACTTTGTCCAATGATATTCACACTGAAATTCTGATGAATATGCATCAATGCTAGCAATGATGATGACCTATCATTATTCATTGTTAATTGTACATATGTTTTTAACCGACATACTACACTGAACGATCTATCTGCATTAGTGCTTGTTACCAGGATTGTCAATACAAATGTACTCAAAATAGTATCTTTATACAGCACTGGGCTTGTCACATCGAGTGTTTCACACATCCAAGTTGGCGTCTGATCGCAAGGTGTTATACACCAGCGTGTTCTCAATGATGCATTGAATGACCTCTCAATTGATGTGAATCGTAGTTTTTGTTATGATGCATGAAACCAAAGTTAAAGACAACAAATAAAATAAGAATGTGTCTGAAGGACATTGAATCCTGGCCTAACTCTAGAAAACCATATATTGGATGAGGGCACAAATCAAACTTGATCTTTCTTTTATGGTACTTAGCATTGTGTATAAGTTTAAAAACATTTGGTTGAGGCTTTATATATGCTTTTACATTCTGGCTTTTGTTATGTACATATTTTTTTTTATATATATTTTTTGTATATATTTTTTTATATTATATTGTATATATTTTTTGGTGTATTATAGTGTTTATTTATTAAACTTGTTTATAAATATTTTTTGTTTTATATTGGTCCGAGACCACAATTGTCGTCCCTTGATTTTCGTTTTTCACGAATATAGTCCCTAGTGTTCACAGTGGGTTACTTGCCATTAATTTTTATACCCCTTCCTAATTTATTTCTCCATGTTTAATGCCTCAAATTGCAAGTAGTGGGGTGAAATTACACTGTTAAAAAATTTGGGTCCAGAATTTTAAAGGAAAGTAGTGGTTTGGTCCAGCTGAAAAAGGTTAAAAATTAGCACTTCGAAAGCTGTCAAAAGATTTCAAGACGCCCTAAACATAAAATTGTCCATATTTTGAGTTAGAGCTGATGAAATTTTTTATAATTTTGATATAAATTGTCCCAAAAGTAGTAAAACACACTGTAAAAATTTCTTGGAGAAAGCGCAGGTGGGATTTTTTTTATTTTCATTTATGTTCTAAAAGAAATGCACTAGTACGAAATAATTGTGGTCTCGGACCTATTAACCCGAATAATTCAGTCCCTCCTCGTAATTGATCTCTCCTACTTGTGAGGGCCTGAATTCCTACATGATAAAAACTCTTCATGAATCCTGGATTTTGATTGGTTCCCTATAGAAGAGGTGACATCAGCTCAATTTTATCAAGATAGGTTAATCCTGAGCTAATTACGATCGAATGGTTGATTGAAGATTTTTCATTGTCTATGCGTTCAGGCATTTAAATGTAGTGATCGTAGATCAGTGGAATATAACAACTGAATTATTTGGGTTAGTATTATACTTTTTAAACTATTTTATATTTTTTTCTTTTTACCTGCAACTGTTGTACAGATTGCAGGTATACAAATAGATATTTACTTAAATTGTACCATACCAATAATATCTTATTTTATACTTCTATATTTTACAAATATTGCAAGTTCAGTCGCCTTGGTAGTTTCTCTTTTATGCCTTTTGAATTTATAACAAAAATAAGACTAGTAGTTGAAATTTTTAAAAGAATGTGAAAGGGTCAAAGTGAAAATGCATGCTAAAAATGATATTTGTACATTTTCAGTAAATTGTAAAGCATTAAAATTTCTTGCAGGGTTGCCACATGAATACTTATTTCTCTAATTCTTAGGCAATTAAACCCTTTTTGAACCATTGTATAAAACGATTTAATCAACGTGTGGTTGCCAATGATCTCAACATGGTTGGCGGAGTTTAAGGATCGTAATCTTTATCAGCTCCCTGGATGTATTGAAATGTGTTAACAGGTGTTAGAGAAATTGACAATTTCATCAAATTTGGAAGGTGCAAAAAGGGATTTTTCGTTCATCAAAAAAGAAAATTTATTTGAGAATCGTTTTAAAAACAGATTTATGCATAGTTATTTGCGGATTGTCAGATTTATCCCATTTTTAAAGTCCTTGCCAAGGCTCAGAATTAAAAATTTGATCATACAACTACTTGTTACATAATCTTGATTTGATAAATTCTATAATTCACTGGCACCAATGTATATTTATCAAATTTGTGCACAATTATTCCCTGAAGAATACTCATTTTCATTTTGTTAAGTTTATATTAAAGTCACAATGCCAGGCTCACAATTTATTTTTAAAAATCCTCCTGTCACAGAAAAACGCTGCAGTTCTTCATTTAAAAAACTCAACTACTGTATCAAAAGCCTGTCAACATGCATGAGATTGCGAGTGCAATCTTAATTGACTATAAATGTTGGTTTTCCCACTGAAGGTCTGTTGTTATATCCAAAATCTTTAAGCTTCCTCCACCAATAAAAAATGACTGCTACCTAAACAAAAGTGTTGAAAGTGGCATTAAAACCAAAAATAAATCAATGAATCATTCATTATAGAATGTAAAATAAATAGTTATTTCTAAAAATTGCATTAATAAATTTTTAATTAGCTTACTTATTACGTTTCTGTGACCATTAAAACTTAATTTAGTTATGCGGGAACAAAACCAATTTTGATTATCAAGTAATACGTGGTGGAAATATTCCACATCTTGGGTGAATTTTTGGTTTTTGATAACAAATTGTTGCTCAATTCTATAAATAGTTTCGTTTATTCTTTTCACTGTTTGTAATTAAAATATCTCTGAAAATTTCTGTCTATTGAAAATTTAATCCTTATGATTATTGATTATCTATATGGTTTTGGAAACAAGAGTGAAATTCTGGGATGCAATCTCATCGAAGGCTGTAAGGCGCCAACCCCTGAGATGAATTGTAGCCTAGAAAACCACTCTTGTTTCTAAAACTGTAGATAATTATAGATTATCGTTGATTTTTTTCGCTTGAGCCAGTACGGTGAAAGGGAGTAAAGCAATCTAGTTGAGATGACCAATGATAATCTGTTCATCGCTATTTTACCTATAACGATGTCATTTTCATTAGCAACGACATGTGCCTCCTTAGTTTCTAGCGATAATTTTCCATCTCGAGCAAGAAGCATGATATGAAAAATTATCCCCCCAAAAAATCAAAGGAAAAATGCACAAAATAGCGATAATCTATAATTATTAGGAATAAAAATTTGATAGACAGAACTTTTCAAAAAGATCATGATTTATGTGTTTATAGCTTTTTCCAAAGCAATGTTATTGGCACATTCCCAAATCTATTTCACCAAAAGAGAGAAAAATTCTCAGTCAAGTAGCTTGTGACAAAAAAATGATTAAACAAAAATTCAAAGATTTATGAAAATAGCAATATAAAAGAAATACATTACATTTTATACAACAGGTACAATGATGATATATTTATAATAGATATGTTATATTTTGTATTAAAGAAATATTTTTGTAACTGTTTTTATTTATTATTATCATGATTGCAATGTGTTTCATATACAAACTTAATAGTAGGTAACCTTTTGATATACATGTAGGTCTTTCACTTAAGGAGGTATTATGGTACAAGTGACGTTTCTCCTTCTGTCCATTGTCAACATATCAAACAACAACTTGTTCACCAATTTGTATGAAACTTTGTTGAATTGTTTATTTCTATTGATGTAAGCTCCTTTTCTGAGTTAAGTGATTTTGCTCCTAGACAAGGGGGGATTTTCCAGTTTTCGGAACTGGTTTATTTGCCACAGATTTATGAAATAGATTTAAACCCTCAATGGTACTGACTTGATATTTAAATCTTCGAAAGTTTATTACTACTTTTGAGATACACAAAATATAGTGCAAAATGATGTTATACTTGTTAAGAAAAATATATAACATGTTCAAGGTGCAGAATTCAATCTTACATCTGTTCTAAAAAAATATCAATATGTCATTGTTAAAGTAATCTTTAGATTGGTCGTATCTTTCTTAAAGAATTTGTTGGATAAAATCAAGTGATATAGTATTACTGAACAATACTTAGTCTAGTTGAAATATAAGGTGAACAAAGTCTTTACACCAATACCATGTGAAGGCCTGCTTGGCATGACAATGGGTGCATTTCTGTTTTTAGTTTACTTGAATTCATTCACAGGCATATGAATAAAAGGAGATGCGACAAAAAATCTGAATTTACTATTTTTTGGTAGTATATTAGTATGACATTTGTGGCGTCGTCGTCTGAAGACGTTTGGTTTTCGCACTATAACTTTAGCTTAAGTAAATAGAAATCTATGAAATTTAAACACAAGGTTTATGTGTTTTGTCTGATGCTTGGTCCGTTTCTGTGTGTGTTACGTTTCGGTGTTATGTCGTTGTTCTCTTATATTTAATGCGTTTCCCTCGGTTTTAGTTTGTTACCCCGATTTTGTTTTTTGTCCATGGATTTATGAGTTTTGAACAGCGGTATACTACTGTTGCCTTTATTTATGACCATAAAAGGAAGGTTGGGATTGATTTTGGGAGTTTTGGTCCCAACAGTTTAGAAATTAGGGGCCAAAAAGGGCCCAAATAAGCATTTTTCTTGGTTTTTGGCACAATAACTTTAGTACATGTATAAGTAAACAGAAATCTATGATACTTTAAAATAAGGTTTATAACCACAAAAGGAAGGTTGGGATTGATTTTGGGAGTTTTGGTCCCAGCAGTTTAGGAATAAGGGGCCAAAAAAAAGTCCCAAATAAGCATTTTTCTTGGTTTTTGCACAATAACTTTAGTATAGGTAAATATAAATCAATGAAATTTTAACACGAGGTTTATGAGCACAAAAAAAAAGGTTTGGATTGATTTTGGAAGTTTTTGGTCCCAACAGTTTAGGAATTAGGGTCCAAAGAGTCCAAAATTAAACTTAGCTTGATTTTTACAAAAATTGAATTTCTTGGGGTTCTTTGATATGCTGAATCTAAACATGTGCTTAGATTTTTGATTATCGGCCTAGTTTTCAAGTTGGTCCAAATCAGGGTCCAAAATTATTATATTAAGTATTGTGCAATAGCAAGAAATTTTCAATTGCACAGTATTGCGCAAAAGCAAGAAATTTTCAATTGCACAGTTTTGCGCAATAGCAAGAAATATTCAATTGCACAGTATTGTCCCGTTTTCAAATTGGTCTACACTAAGAACCAAAGGATCAAAAATTAAACTTTGTTTGATTTCAACAAAAATTGAATATATGGGGTTCTTCAATATGCTGAATCTAACCATGTATTTAGATTTTTAATATTTGGACCCGGTTATCAAATTGGTCCACATTGAGGTCTAAAGGGTCTAAAATTGAACATTATTTGATTTCATCAAAAATTGAATTCTTGGGGTTCTATGACATGCTGAATCTAACCATGTATTTAGATTTTGGATATTGGACCATAATAGGTAAATGTTAAAATTTTAAAGTTTTTTAAGTTTAAGTTCTTAGACCACATTCATTCTGTGTCAGAAACCTATGTTGTGTCAACTATTTAATCACAATCCAAATTCAGAGCTGTATCAAGCTTAAATGTTGTGTCCATACTTGCCCCAACTGTTCAGGGTTTGACCTCTACGGTTGTATAAATCTGAGCCCTGCGGGGCATCTGGTTGTGATTTTTGTCGAGCCTTCGACTTTAGTCGAAAAAGCGAGACTAAGCGATCCTACATTCCGTCCGAGTCGTTGGCGGCGGCGTCCACAAATATTCACTCTGTGGTTAAAGTTTTTGAAATTTTAATAACTTTCTTATACTATACTGAATTTCTACCAAACTTGGACAGAAGCTTGTTTATGATCATAAGAAAGTATCCAGAAGTAAATTTTGTAAAAATAAAATTCCTTTTTTTCCGTATTTTACTTACAAATGGACTTAGTTTTTCTGCGAGGAATCATTACATTCACTCTGTGGTTAAAGTTTTTAAAATTTTAATAACTTTCATAAACTATTCTTGATTTGTACCAAACTTGGACAGAAGCTTGTTTATGATCATAAGATAGTATCAAGAAGAAAATTTTGTAAAAATAAATTTCCACTTTTTCGTATTTTACTTATAAATGGACTTAGTTTTTTTGCCAGAAACAAAACATTCACTCTGTGGTTTAAGTTTTAAAATTTTTATAATGTTCTTAAACTATCCTGGATTTCTACCAAACTTAGACAAAAGCTTGTTTCTGATCATAAGATATTATTCAGAAGTAAATTTTGTAAAAAAAAAATCACTTTACGTATTTTACTTATAAATGGACTTAGTTTTTCTTCCAGTTAACATTACATACAGTCTGCAGTTAAAGTTTATAAAACATTTATTAGATTCATAAACTATCCTGGATTTTTTACCAAACTTGGAAGCTTCTTTCAATCAAAAGACAGTATCGAGAGGGAAATTTTTATTGATGTTTTTCCTCATTTTTGTTGAGTCTGCGATTAACAGCAAAAGTAGGCGAGACACTGGGTTCCGTGGAACCCTTACAAATTTTTTACTTTTTAATGATTACAAAAAATATCAGCAGGGCAAGATATACAATAAATAATTTACAAAAAATATCAGCAGGGCAAGATGTACAATGAATAATTTACAAAAAATATCAGCAGGGCAAGATATACAATGATTAATTTACAAAAAATATCAGCAGGGCAAGATATACAAATGAGGATTTTTGTTTACCCTCTTGTGTTTTGTGCAATGACTAGAGAATGTAGAGAGAAACGAAACAAAACAAATGATCAACAATACAAGATCAACAAAACAGAAGTTTTTGCCATTAATTTTATTCTCGTCTACAATGTTTAAGAAAGTCCTTTGTGGAATATGCACATTGACCAAGGTGAGTGACATTATGCTCTTTAGAATCTTTAGTTTTATTATAATAGCTCTTCAACTGTTATAGTTTTTTTATACAGTTTTGCACATCATTGACTTCCAAAAATTCAGCTTTGATGTAGAAAAATGCAGTCGAGTCAATCCAGAAAATCACCTCAGACATATGACATTTATAGAGTGTTATTTTCATTTTTTGGTGTATGACACAATAATATTTAAAAAATATAAAGCAAAACTTCGCAAGTTACGAATACTATTTATACATGTTATAGGTATACTATGATAGATTAGACAACATGCTGTTTATTTAAATCATACTAGAACACACCCGCGAAATCGCGGGCATTCAGAGCGTAGTTTAAAGTATGTAAAGTGTTGTTGGAAGAATTTTGTATGACTGGAGAATTTCAGCAAAAGTATCATAAGTCATATATAGGTTATTTGGGACAGGAAAATGCTTCTTTTTTTTTTTATCCCTCCTCCTTTATTTCCAAAATTCCCAATTTTTGGTTTTCTATCAATTTCAATATAAACATAATTTTCATTTAGTATGTTATGAACATTTAAGTAAGAAGCCTGTAATTCAGTGGTTGTCGTTTGTTTATGTGTTACATATTTGTTTTTCGTTCACTTTTTGTACATAAATAAGGCCGCTAGTTTTCTGGTTTGAATTGTTTTACATTGTCAGTTCGGGGCCTTTTGAAGCTGAGTATGCGGTATGGGCTTTGCTCGTTGTTGAAGGTCGTACGGTGACCTATAGTTGTTAATTTCTGTGTCATATTGGTCTCATGTGGAGAGTTGTCTCAACATGGCAATCATACCACATCTTCTTTTTTTTGTAATCAATGAATTTTGTAAAAGATTTAATGACTGGAGAATTTCAGAAAAGGTATCAAAAGTTCACATGAATATTTTTAGCGCTTATCTGTATATTATGAACATTCATTACTATATAAATATAGTGTATTTACTTTCAATTCTAAGTTTACTAATCGATCCATGGTGGTCATTGATATAGTATACAGACCCTCTCTATTTAATAAACTCTGTGACCGCCGTGGATAGTAAACTTGAAAATGATAACAAATAGAATTCTGAAAATACACTTGTTCTTGGTATATGTATGTTCAAAGTATACAGAAAAACGCAGACCGGAAGTCTAATCTGACTTAAAATTTTGTCCAATGACGGGACAATATCCGGTTGCCTTTTTTCTCGTTTTTCTCCCAAAATAACTCAATCTGAATAATCATATGAATGGATGACAAATGCGACTATGCACTGTACCTATAGGACACAGAGGCGTGTTGATTAATTTATTGTGGAAAGGAGAGAAGCGACACCAAAAATGAGGTCTTCTCGTTTAATAGTATAGATATTATGTCATAATGGATTGAACTTTAAGATTTGGTAATGGATACATGTAAATAGATTTTTTTCTTTTTTTTTTGGCGAATTTTTTGCGAGAATCTATTTTATACATGAACATGTGAGCCCTGCGGAGAATCTGATTATCAATTGAATTGTTTTCATATTTTTCATGTCGGAGCCTTTTTATTATTTTTCAGTATTTTACTGATGTAT
This sequence comes from Mytilus edulis, assembly GCF_963676685.1. NCBI lineage: Eukaryota > Metazoa > Mollusca > Bivalvia > Mytilida > Mytilidae > Mytilus > Mytilus edulis. The sequence continues at coordinate 52,166,105 of NC_092347.1, forward strand.
CCACTTAGACCTGCACAGAGATCTTTTACAGATTTTCTTGACTCATTATTTTGACATGATAAATTTGTAAAACTTTATGGATTAAAATGAAACTAGGACGATCTTGGACAACAGCTTATCTTTAAGATCAAGAAATAGCATCTAAAGAAAATTTTTGATATTTTGTCTTGCCTGTGACGAAAAAATCATATATTGCAATACTTTGGGATTGCAATCCGGTGACAGTTGTATAAACGGCAGATACAGCCTTAAGCCTTAAGCTTTATATTTCAGTAGGTAAAAACCCTGGGTGTCTCATACCTTGTATGCAGATACCTTATATTACGAAGTATCAGTCTATCATATGCACATATTTTCATGATTCAGCGACTGTTGTTGTCACTCACTTACATAAAATATATTATGAACAATAGAATAACTTTATTTAGTACTAAAACACACCCGTGCAATCGAGGGTCCGTGACTGAATTAAAGTAAATAACTATGTGTAAAAATTAAGCCTTATTTTAGTATTGGAAGTGTCATCTCTGATAAAGGGGTGGACCCCCCTTGTTTTGGACGATCAATGCATTTCATTTGAATGGAAGCATATAGTTGGAACCCCCTTGTTTAAATGGCTGGTTCCGCCCCTGAATTATGACCCGTATATATAGCAAAATCCTAAATACACCGTTTGGTGGTGCACCTGTCAGATGCGGAACGTACAGATAAGATAATAGGTAACAGGTGAATATACTATTGGTATCGGTATCGGAATCGACCCGGGACTTGTTAATTATTGGCACTATTAATTATGTTGAAAACAAAAGTGTCTGGAGTAGTGTAGTTTTTAATCTACACCATTGTCCTATATTAGCTATATATAAAGTTGAATTCTTTGATTTGTCGTTTTTACCCCATGACGGCTAACAAATTGGACCTGGTTATTTTAGTATTATATATATATATGTCATGTACATGTTATTATTTTGTACAGGTTATTACTTGTACAAACATTTTATACAAGTAGTTACTTGTATGATGCCAATTAATTACTAGTACAATTTTTACTGAGAAAAAGATAATAACTTGTACTAATCATTATTTTACCTTGGCCTACTCGAAGTTCATAACAAATCGTTTCCCTTTTCACAAATAATTTATAACTTAACCAAAAGAGACTAAAGATTTAGATATTGGAGACAATGTAATAATGCCAGTGTAAAGAGTAGACCAAAGACTGGTGAACTGTTAAATTATCAAAGGTGTTGTGCTAAATATTGCAGAAAATGGATACAAAATAGGAACAAAAGTTGGAATCGTGATTGGATTAATGAGTCAGAATCAAATCGAAAAATTTCAGAGAAAGGATTTGACAATATTGAACACCGGACTGGTTATCATCAGGAAAGCAGTAACATTTGTGTCTGGATGGTTGTAAGGGAGCTACCATTTGATTTTTAGGGGGGGGGGGGGGGTAAAAAAAAAGTCAGGATGAGACACTTGCAAAAAAAAAAAGTCAGGACTACAATTTAGGTAATAAAAAGTCAGGATAAACTAAAAAAAAAAAGCAGGACCGAACAGAGTGAAAAATAAAAAGGCAGGACAGAGATTACAGCTAAAAAAAAATGCAGGACAAAATTGTTCATCCTATTTTGTGTCGAATATTTGATATTATGTATGCAATTTTTTGTCATGATTTATGTTTGAAGATAAAGGGTAGAAGGACCAGGTCCACTGTGTGTAGTATTTTTATGTGTATCCATCTGACATTTGTTACGTATTCTTCAACTGATTTAAGTTTTTCGTTCTTATGTTGTACTGTTACAACTTATACCACTGTCCCAGGTTAGAGGGAGAGTTTGGACCACTTGAGGAGTTATTGTCCTTTATTTTATAGTCAATTTTTAATCATTGTTCTAAAATTTTAGTAATCTTTTTAAAAAAAAATTTTCTCTGAAACCATTGGGCCAAATTTAACCAAACTTGGCCACAATCATTATTGGAGTATCTAGTTTTAAAAATGTGTCCGATGACCTGCCCAACCAACCAAGATAGCCACCATGGCTAAAAATAGAACATAGGAGTGAAATGTAGATTTTGGCTTATATCTCTGAAACCATAGCATTTAGAGCAAATCTGATGTGGGGGGAGGTAAAATTGCTAATTAGGTTGAAATCTATCTGGCCTGAAATTTTCAGACAAATCGGACAACCTGTTGTTGGATTGCTGCCCCTGAATTTTTAATTTTGAGGAAATTGCGGTTTTGGTTATTATCTTGAATATTATTATAGATAGAGATAAACTGTAAACAGCAATAATGTTCAGCAAAGTAAGATCTACAAATAAATCCACTAAACCAAAATTCTCAAATGGCTTGTAATTGCGAATAAAAGTGACGAAAATTAGTTTCATATTATTTCTGTCAAATTCTAAATCTACTGTTAATTCTTTACTCTCTCTCCTTAATTTTTTTAAGCAATTCATTATGAGCTAAGATTCGATTCAGTGGCGGATCCAGAACTTTCCCTAAAGGGGGAGGGGGGGGCGCTGACTGACCTAAGGGGGGGGGGGCGCTCCAGTCATGCTTCAATGATTCCCTATATAATCAACCAAATTTTTCCCACGAAAGGGGGGCCCGGGTCCCCCAGGCCCCCCTGGATCTGCCTATGGATATGTGACTTTCATTTTTGTCGAGTCATTGACATTTATGTCGCGAAAGCGAGCTATATTTTGATCGTAAATTTCGTCGGCAGTGCCAATCTTATAACTATGTACATGCAGGTTCATTACGTTGTTTTAGTTTTAAGATATAAATAATATAAATTTCACAAATGTTTGACAAAGTTATTTATATCTTAAAACTAAAACATTTGTGAAATTTTACGGTAGCTGGACAAAAACTGTTGATGCTCAAACGAGTATCCAGAGCATAATGACGAAATTATATATATATGATGAGTTTTCCCGTTTTTTTTTTTTTTTTTTTTTTTTTATCTTTTTTGCCTTTACAGTCTGACGTTAAAAATTATTACATAACAATTACTTTGTTAAACCTTCGTCGAATTCACTTAAACTTCCTTGAATTTTTTTTTTCAGGTAGCAATACACAGTTAGGAAAAAAACTTAAAATTGACACTCATAATTTTTAAACACCCTCTTTCCCCTCCTGTCTAACAAAGAAGGCTTTATATGTGTGTTATGCATGTATATACTTATAGAAAGAGAATCTTCCATAGATTTGATTTCTAATAGTCATAAGGGTGAAATATAATCCCTCTTGGGTGTAACCATGGCAACAATCTGCATTTCTTAGATACAAAATATAGCAAAAAAGGGGGGTGAACATGTCACAAAAGTCTCCAAAATTTGGTCTAAAGGAAAATTTCAATCAATTACAGTAATACCTTTCCTGAATCCATAGGTTTATATCTATCAAGTGGTCCCAAAAAAATCATATGCTTATCTGCTCGTTTTTCCATAAAATTGAATTGAAAAGATCGAGCGCAAAATCTTTGTTGATAAACACTACAATAATGTATGGACCTATGAAATATTATCGTGGAATAACAGTCCTTCCCATGCTTTTGAAGATCATTGAATTTATTTTACGTATAGACCTAAGATCTGGCTCTCTAAAATTACAGTCCATACTTCAAAAAGGCTTCACGGCAAATACATCACCTTTGAATGCTGCTATTATTTTAGAAGAAGTGTATAGGGAATATATGGACAAAAAATTACCTTTCTATATAGTACTATTGGATGCAAAGTCAGCTTTTGATGTTGTTGTTCTAAAAATGTTGTTAAGAAAAGTATATATATCAGGCACTGATCCATCATCTTGGCTACTGATCGATGAAATCCATAAGAACACAGAATCTCGAATAAAATGGTCAACCGAAATCTCAGAAAAATTTTCAGTTCTACAAGGAGTTAAACAAGGCGGTTTATTGAGCGCAGATCTATATAAGGTATATATCGAAGATCTTCTTAGTACATTTGAAAATACTACATCTGGATGTGAGATAGGTGAAACGCTAATTAATGCAGTAGCATGTGCTGACGACGTAGCAATTGTTAGCGAAAACCCACATGAACTACAATACCTTGTGAATATTGCTGCACAATACAGTGAAGATCATCACTATCTCTTACAGCCACAAAAAAGCGTAGTTATACAAGTACAACCCTCAAACCGAAAAAAATCTGAGGATCCAGTAAGAATATATATAAACAACAATGCAATGCCAATTTCAGATAAATCTCCACATTTGGGCATCTTAAGATCAACAACCAGTCAAAAAACACAAGATGCTACCGTTGAACAGAACATCACCAAATCAAGAAGAGCCGCGTACAGCTTAATGTCAGCCGGTATGCATGGAGAAAATGGACTTGATCCTAGTACTGCTATTCAACTATTCAAAACCTTCGTACAACCCATCTTAACCTATGGTCTCGAAGTCATACTACCAACTTCAAAAAACCTACTTAAATTAGAAACATTTCAGAAGAAAATATTAAAACAAATTTTATCCGTTCCTATATCAGCTCCTGATCCTAGTGTTTACATCATGTCTGGCATTTTACCTATAGAAGCTCAAATTGATCAAAAATCATTAAATTTATTCAACAACATCTGTAACCAAAATGAAAACCATTTAGAAAAGAAAATAGCAAGGAGGCAATTAATAGCAAAAAATCAAGAAAGTAATAGCTGGTTCATAGCGATCAAGAGGGTACTATTCAAATACGATCTACAATCACCAATCGTACTTCTAAACGACCCACCAACAAAATATTCTTGGAAGAAATCCGTTCGCTTAGCAATTGACCATTGCTGGAAAAATGCATTAATACAAAAGAGCTGTACTTATAAATCTCTGAAATATCTTGGGACCTCGAACATTTCACCAGGAAAATGCCATACATTATTATCCATTGGAAATACAAGTGACCCAACGAGAGAAGCTGTCCGAATATCTGTGAAACTAAAGGTTATTACTGATACGTACATTTTACAATCTCATAGATCAAGATATAATCTAAATGAGACTCCTACTTGTAAATTATGTGATACAGATATCGAAGATCGTTCTCATTTTTTGCTTACATGTAAAATACTCCAATGCATTAGAGAAAGATATCTTAACCAAATCGATGAAATTATCTCTGATTTCTTGAACTTTAGAATGAGGGACATACCAACTGATGACCAACTACAAATTATCTTGGACTGCACCGTGTTACTTTCTCGGTATACAAATGATAATACAGTACTTCAAAGGATAGAAGATTTATCAAGGCAGTTGATTTATGCTCTTCACGTTGCTAGATATAGAACGTTGGACATTAAGAAGAGATAATTGTGCGTTTTTAACAGGAAATAAGTATATTGTTAGTGTGCCGGGAACATTTAGTGCTAATTTTACCGTGATCGATATTGTGTATATATATGTTGTATATATATAGTGTATATAAATGTGGTGATGGATATTATTGACATTATTGTGATGACGGATTACTGTTGTCTGTAGATAGTGAAGAAGGAAAACTGTACTCAATTGAGGTTGTCCCAACGTGGACGGAAAAAGAATACCAGAAGAAGAAGAACGGCACGGATAGGAAAATACGGACTGTCAATCATATAAATGGCCTATAAAACATGTTAAAAACAATCTTAATGTTCATATAAACCCACTAAGAAGGCTATATTATTCTTCAATTATCTAAAAATCAATTTTATTGTACAAAAACTTTCATATTTAAAAAATTCACAGGGGCCATAATGCGAAACTAAACTTCTAACTGTGTATTGCTACCTCATGGTTAATTTCAGAAGCCATTTTTTTCCGTTTCTATTTTAGTTTTAGCGCGATTTAAGTTAGACGATCTGGTCACCGTTTAGTAACATATTGCAAGCTTTCAAATACTTGTAAGATCTAGTTACGTTGTTACATCAGATCGACAGATGCAGAAGCCATCGCTTTGCTAGGTTCAATTTCAGATGAAAACATTTTACGAAAGAAGTCGAGAACACTTTTCTGCGATTGATCCATCTTGTTTTCATAAAGTAAAATAATTCTAGATGAAAGACCACGCATACTGCTTCGGTAATGATTGAAGGTTATCCACGGCTCCCTTTAATCATAGTTTAAGGTAACTGGTTTGGACGTTTACTCCAAATTAAACCAATGACCGTCATTAGATTCATTCTAAATAGATTTTAAACACAAAAATAGATTAAACATAAAAAATAAATTATATTGAATCTAAAAAATGTTGTTATTGGTGAGTTTTCAATGACAGGAATTTTATGACATTCTCTATTACAGGCTAAAACTTCCGGAGGCTTGTCCCTGCTTATCAACTTCCAGTATTTATTTTTTTGGCCTGGAACCGTTTGGGCATTCAGGCCCCTTACCGAGGTTCGGGCGTACACGTAAAAATGACCTAGCTACGCCACTGGCGGTATGGAAAAAATAATTTATGGTCGACCGGCCTAACGTGCTATGAGACAGCTAGCTTTTTGAAAAAGCTTTTACTTGTTACAGATACAGATCTATACGGTATCCCTTAACAAACAATCAGAACTGCGCATGTCCTACACTCCATTTATGTTATGACTTTGTGTGTTAAGAGAAATATTATGCAGTATGATTTTAAAGTTTCATTGTTCGCTCTATGCGATTTTTTCCTGTCTAACAGTTATGACAGCAATATGTCATGGAAATCGCATAAAGAGAGGTAATGATTTCAAATTCACCTATTCTTTTTTTCCAGAAATTTAACGAAAATCTGTGTCCATGTGATGTACATATAATTTATATATATATATATATATTTATATACTAGTATTACTACATTTATGATGCTATATAGATACTTCGCAATACAGGAACACTTATTGCTATTGGTTATCTCTACATTGAAATGAGAAAAGTGGAACCGATTGTAAATATTACTCGCAGTGCTTGATTAAAGCGTACTCTTGTTATTATACGGTGTTACAATAATTTACGTCCTTGCTGCTTGCATGTATGCTTTTCAAGGTTAACAACCTGTCAACCTCTGAAACCTTCAAAGAGGGAGATCTCCCCCTCAGCTATGACAGCCAGAGACATGTCTCTGTGACAGATAAGGAGAGATTTTACGTATGACCTGTTTTACGTAATCATATAAATGTTCTATTGCTGATCATTGCTGACTATTAAAATTACTTCAATTGATTTATATCATATATATGCTGTGACTTTTATTTATATGACCATTATTTATGGCACTGTAAGTGTAAATTGGAAATCAGTGGCGGATCCAAAACTTTTCCTAAAAGGGGGGGGGGGGGGGGAGGGGCTCGCTGACTGACCTAAGAGGGGGCCCGCTCCAGTCATGCTTCAATGATTCCCGATATAATCAACCAAATTTTTCCAACAAGCCCCCCACCCCCCTGGATCTGCCTATGGAAAAAAATAATCTATGATAAAATATTTAAATTAATTGTTAAATATTGGGTATACAGGGATGTGCCAAAAATATGGGTAATGTTTTTGCTAGATTTTATATCTTTTAATGACATCCTGTCATGCCTGTAGATATTAAAATGCATTTATGTTTGATAAGTTTGATAAATGTATATACAAAAAAACGAGAAAAGAGAATGAGAAAAAACAGCTATGAAAAAAACTAAAGCTTAGATACAAGTAATAAGACAGGGGTGGATCCAGCCATTTTAAAAGGGGGGGGGGTCCAAACCCAGGACAAAAGGGGGAGAAAAAGGCTATATGTCCCCACTCAAATGCTTAAATGCATTAATCAGCCAAAAAAGGGGGGTTCCAGATAGCAAGTTAGAATGCCACTTATGCATCAAAATTGAAAAAGCTTTAAAAATGCTCATTTTGACCATGTAATGCCAAAATGGTAAATTTTTGCAGATTTCTATCAAATAAAAGTTTAAATCCTTTAGTTTTATGCTTTTTGACAAATTGACACCATTAAATCATTCAGAGAAGTTGCCAAAGTACAGATTCTACATTGTATATTTCATGATTTCACCTCTTAGGTCCGAGTACACACTGACAGTTATTATGTAGTGCATTTCTTTAAGACAATAAATGAAAATAAAAAAAATCCCACCTGTGCTTTTCAATAATATTTTTACAGTGTGTTGTACTACTTTTTGGATAAATTATATCAAAATTATAGAAAACTTCATCAGCTCTAACTCAAAATATGGACAATTTTATGTAAAGGGGTTCTTGAAATCTTTTAACAGCTCCCGAAATGCTAATATTTTACCTATTTCAACTGGACCAAATCACTACTTTACATTACACAGTGTAGATACTATTCTGTACGCTATCCGGAAGTCGCGATTTTCGAAGCGATGACTACCAACTGGCTAACAGGACGGTTTTGCCTACGGTGACTTTTCTCATCATTTGTTTACACCTATATCTATAAAGTGCTTTGAACATCTTCAAGGTATGTAAAGCATCATAAATATGTGTAACTTTAACAAAAACATGCAGTAGAATATAAAATATACGTGTGCATCATACCAACTTCATAGAAAAAAGTGAAATCGATGGACAATTTTGCTCTCGTAGTACAAAACAAATAACCTTTTATTGCAAATATTTGCATCAGTTTAAAGTTCAATATATACTGTTTCAATATTCGTTTCGTATTTAAGTAGAACATTCGTATTTCCCATAAAAAATATGTTTTCCTTGAGGATACCAAAATAAATTACTGTACGATCAGTCCATAACTGACTGTATTCTAGTAGCGATTTCAAATTTTTTTACTGTATGACCAGTCGTGATTTTGAAGAAAAAACAAAGGCAATTTGAAGGTATCTACGTATTTATATGATATTATGAACTGTCCAGGGAACTTTAAAGTGTAATATCGTTCATCAGACAATATAAATATAGATATGATGATTTTTGTAGACTGCAAAATAATTGTATTTTTGTTCCGTCAGTCTTGTTTAAAATCAAACGCCTAAAAAGCAATACTTGATTTGCTTGTGGACTTTGTAATAGTGTATAGTTGCAGTTATCTTTTTAGCTATAACATTTTAAAAGACTTTACACCGTCCGCCGAAACATTCAGGTTAAAAGATGATATAAGTCGACCCTGAGAAAAACTTTGGGATGGGGTGAAAAGGAGGCACATTGTTAATATCTACTGACTTTGTTATTTGAAAATTGTTAATGAAATGAACATGTTAAATTCAAATCAATATAGAATCATATTCAAAACAGTGTGGTCCTGGCCATTGATTGACGACCTAAATTATCCCATTGACTGGGACAGATCAAGTGAACGTTTGTCGGTAACGACCATTGCTCACTTCTTACTTATTATATAATTTAAACTGTGGGGTCACCATAGGTTTTTATACGACCGCAAATTTTGAAAAAATTTTCGTCGTATATTGCTATCACGTTGGCGTCTGCGTCGTCGTCGTCGTCGTCGTCGTCGTCGTCGTCGTCGTCCGGCGTCCGAATACTTTTAGTTTTCGCACTCTAACTTTAGTAAAAGTGAATGGAAATCTATGAAATTTTAACACAAGGTTTATGACCACAAAAGGAAGGTTGGTATTGATTTTGGGAGTTTTGGTCCCAACATTTTAGGAATTAGGGGCCAAAAAGGGCCCAAATAAGCATTTTCTTGGTTTTCGCACTATAACTTTAGTTTAAGTTAATAGAAATCTATGAAATTTTGACACAAGGTTTATGACCACAAAAGAACGGTTGGGATTGATTTTGGGAGTTTTGGTCTCAACAGTTTAGGAATTAGGGGCCAAAAAAGGGCCCAAATAAGCATTATTCTTGGTTTTCGCACAATAACATTAGTTTAAGTAAATAGAAATCAATGAAATTTAAATACAATGTTAATGACTACAAAAGGAAGGTTGGTATTGATTTTGGGAGTTTAGGTCCCAACAGTTTAGGAATTAGGGGCCAAAAAGGGACCCAAATAAGCATTTTTCTTGGTTTTCGCACCATAACGTTAGTATAAGTAAATAGAAATCTATGAAATTTAAACACAAGGTTTATGACCATAAAAGAAAGGTTGGGTTTGATTTTGGGAGTTTTGGTCCCAACATATTAAGGTGGCTCACCCCAATAGTGACCCCCGGTAGAATTTTTTTATTTTCACATATTCTGTAGATTTTTTTATGCTGAATCCAAAAATGCAAAGAAAAAAGGGGGTCACCAGGCTCGTTTTCTCCTCAAATTGAACCGAAATGTAAGATTTTGACACTATTTCCAAACATGCCCACCCTTCCAACAATAACCGTTACATCAAATTCAAAGACTTTTAAAACCAAGTCAGTATGATTTTTATGTGAAAAAACATTAGAATTTCAAATGTAAACCTTTTCCTTGGTTGTTTTTGACTTAAAAATCCTTTTATTTTCAGATTTATGTCTAAATTTTGCATTTTCTAATTTTAGTTTAAGGCAAAAAATATTGGTTTAATCGATTTTTCGTAAAATTTCCCCGGTAGATTTTTTTTAAAAACAGATATGTCAAAGCTATGAACTTTTCGAACACTTTAAGGTAAAATAAAATGGGGGTCACCAGGCTTTTAAAAAAGTTACGAGCTTTTGTTTAACCCCTCTACCCCATAAGGTCTGATTTCATTGCACTCCATTAATTACTTAATTGTGAATTCTTTATTGATGGCTTTAATAAAATAATGTTTGTAATTATATCAATAAACGATGGCTGAATATAAATGTGGTTATCGTATTACTGTTTGTTATCAAAAAGTGAAATTTTGATTATTTTGGTAATTTTGTCTGGCGCGAGTTGCTTCCCTCTAATTTGGCGCCATTATCGGACCAGAGGAATTTCAAGGTCGCCATTACCGAGCAGCATACTATATTGATGAATACGACCATATTCATGCATAACAGACATTGTGGCGAATATACGACGATGAAGGTAGGGTTATTACATAAGAAAACATAGATTTCGATATATTAGGCAGCCAAATGTTATCAGTATAACGAAAAATACACACTTGGGGGTTGTCTCAAAATACTCGCTACTGTTGAAAATCACTGCGGCTGAAACCTTGCACGGGCTCAATTTCTGGTCCATGTTTAATATTATAGATCGTTACAGCTGGTATGTTATTTATGTGTTTATTTTACCTTTTACAGACAAGTTGTAAACATGTCTGGCCAGTTTTGCAAAATATCCGTGTGCAAACGGCCGAAGAGGAAGGAATGACATCTAGCCTACTGTCATTTTTACGCTACCGTTGACCGTTAGTGTCAATGAATTAGTCTTGTTTAATCATCATTTTTAATATCTAATTTCGTAGCCAAGTTAGTTTCATATTAGTCCGAGATTAGCCCCAGCTTGTCTGGCAAAACAGCCGTTGGACGTCAGAGAAATCTCGGACTAGGGTCATATGTGTGTGGGGTACCCCATAAATCCATCGGGACAGTATTTACTCCTTGACCCCAACTATATTTCCCTTCCCATTTTACTCTAAACCCCCCCCCCCCTTTTACTTCAATTCTTCCATCTCCTTGCCCCAAGACGAAATATATTTCAAAGATACCCCTTTTCTCTGATCCCTCATTCCCCTGTCTCCTTACCCCTGTCCACCCCTCTATTAAGGTCTAGGGTTTGATTGACATGTTTATTTTCTTGAGAATATGATATAATTGGCCTAATTTGTAAATGATAAACCCTACAGTAGGAGGCAGTACATCTAATATCGAGGGATTCATCTTTATCAATCACAATTTGTTTACCATTAACCCCCCCCCCCCCTAATTCTGTTAGGTATACAAACATGATAGAAGTATCAGGGTTAAACATGTACAGAATGTGGCCATAAGTATTTGTCACTTGAGATTATTAGCTGTTCATATATATTGTATATAATGTAAAAAAGAAGATGTGGTACGATTGCCAATGAGACAACTATCCACAAAAGACCAAAATGACACAGACATTAACAACTATAGGTGTATACATTTTTAAAAAAAAAAAATTTTGGATTGATTTTAAGCATCCTGGTACCAATAGAAGCAGTATTATCACAGGTTTATTTTTTGGTTATATTTTTTTGTGTCTCATTTTCATTATTTTCTGTTCAGAAATTCGATATACATGTTTATCCATATTGGTATTATTTTAGTAGGTTTCTCTATATGAATTGGATTTTGAATAAAAAAAGCATATTCACCTGAGAAAGTGTTATTCACTGCGCTTAACGTCACACGCTTTTACATGCAACGTTATGGTAAAATGTTTCATGTAAAAAAAAAAAATTGGTATATGTTTGTCATTAGATACATTTTCTTCGGCCTCAGTGAATATCATTTTTTCAAAAGTCAATAAAACCGCATATTTACCTCATCAAAAGACAGTAATTGTATAATATTCAACCAAATTAAATTATAAAAAAATATTTTATGTGTTCTTAAGGGAAAACAAAAATATATGAAAACGAACCTATTATCAAATAAACACATGTTAATTTAGACCATTTCAGTTCTTTTAAGGTTACCCTTGCATGGTCAGTCTTATCAAACTTGCATGTACCTCCCAAATTTGGTTTCTGTTCTCCAACTTCAGTTTGCCTCTACCAATGTTATGAAACTAATACACAATTAATGCATATATATATATGCTTTAAGCTTACTACATTGTACCATCAAACACAAATGAAGTTTGAATTTTGGTGGGGTCGCTTTTACTTTTCTAGAGTTATGCCCCTTTACAAATTAAAAAAAAATGCTGAAATTTTGTTCCTTTCTTTAACACAATAAAATTGAGAATGGAAATGGGGAATATGTCAAAGAGACAACAACCCGACCAAATAAAAAACAACAGCAGAGGGTCACCAACAGGTCTTCAATGTAGCGAGAAATTCCCGCACCCGGAGGCGTCCTTCAGCTGGCCCCTAAACAAATATATACTAGTCCAGTGATAATGAACAGTTTGCTTCATCCAAATGTTCTGAAACTTATATGTAATGCTTTCTACAGCAACACTCAGATCAAGTACAAATTTGGGTGGTGTCACTCTTTTCATTATTTATATGGAAGCGGCTGCTCATCTGTGTCCCATGGACACATTACCATTATGAACTTATCTACATCTATATATGCTTTTGAATGTCAATAATTGTTGATTTTCTGACAGAATTACTCTGATATTTAATTTCAGGCTGCAAGTACATTTGTACATGTACATTGCAAATGGAAGGAGTGAGCTTGGACTGTTCAACTTTACTTGGAAACTATTGGCAAAGTACTGACAGAATTTCATGAGAAGCCAGTATCATATTCTAGTCTTGCAACTGGAAACTATGCGAAAAGTGCTGAAACTTAAGAACAACATTCTACATGTATATATGCAATATGTGTTGCCACAATCCACTTAAGGAGCTAAGATCAACTATAAATTGGAACTACATGTATATGCTTTAGTGCTGTCAAAATCCTTTAAAAAATCAAATCAATAGGACCTACTTCACCTATATATATAGCTACCTGTCCCAATGATGAATACAGATCATATATATGAGTCTACTCTTATAAAAAAAACAGTGAAGGAGAATAAAAATAATGAAAATATAGAGCTGATCAGCTAATTATTGTACATGTACATGATGTATAAATGGCAACAATTCTTACATGTATACTAGTACATTGAAATTAACTATATTAATAGATGTTTTATAAATTTGATCTCATAGATATTAGAGGAATAAAATCAAATTTGAAAAAATTTGATTTAGTTGAGCCTTTTTTTTAACACCAGTTTTCAGGACATATTATGGTATACCATTGACTGTCCGTCGTCAGCATGTCGGACATATACTCAAAAATAATAAATACTAATAGGTACATGTAGTAGTCAATATTGTGTAATCAATAGGTCATCTTCATGTATATTTGGTGTATGAAATGATTATTGAATGTCTTATCACAAATTAAAATATCAAATAAGAGGATGTGATATGATTGTAAATGAGACACAAGAGACCAAATAACACAGAAATAACTATACCTGTAGGTCACCATATGGACTTCAACAATGAGTAAAACATATTCTGCATAGTTGGTTTTAAAGGTCTCGAAATGACAAATGAACAATTTAAAACATTTCAAATGAGAAAACTAATGGGTGATTTATGTACAAAATAATAAATGAATAACAAATATGTCTGTCTTGCAGGGTTTATCTGAACTTAACCTCATTTTCATGGACTTGTCTTTTCTTGAATTCTAAATATGTTTCAAAATATTTGATTGATGGGATGATTGTTACAGAGTCCGACATAGGGTGGGGGCTCATTAGTGGATTATGAATCCAGCCCCGCTTTGGCAGTCAGTCCCCACATTGCCACTAGAGAAATAAAATAACTAAGAAAAAAAAAATGGTATCAGAAAAAAATTAAATCACGATAATTTCCTGTCGATATGCACATCTACATAGTATGTCCTTATTATCTACAAAGTTTCATGAAATTCTGTTGTGTGGTTTCAGAGGAGTTTCGATGACAAGCTGTTTGCAGTAGTATACTGCAGCAAATAAGTTCAAAGAGGCGTAACTCCTAGAAAAATAATTTGTAATTTCCTGTCGATATGCACATCTACATAGTATGTCCTTATTATCTAAAAAGGTTTTATGAAATTCTGTTGTGCGGTTTGAGAGGAGATGCAATGACAAACTGTTGCAGTAGTATATTGAAGCAAATAAGTTCAAAGGGGCCTTACTCCTAGGAAAAAAATATGTATATCTAAATAGTATGTCCTTATCTAAAAAGGTTTCATAAAATTCTATTGTGCGGTTTGAGAGGAGATGCGATGACAAACTTGTAGTAGTATATTGAAGCAAATAAGTTCAAAGGGGCATACATTTTGTTACTCCTAGAAAAAGTTTGAATCGTAATTTCCTGTCGATATGCACATCTGCATAGTATGGCCTTATTATCTAAAAAGGTTTCATGAAATTTTGTTGGGTGGTTTGAGAGGAGTTGTGATGACAAGAAACAGGACTGATAGACTGGCTGATGGACGGACGGATGGGTCAAAAATGTTATACCCTGCGCCACTTCCTTGCGTAGGGTATAAAATAGGAAGATGGGGTATCATTGTTTATGAGGCAACTCTTCACCAGAGACCAATTAACATAGAAGATAACAATTATGTCCCCGTACGGACTTCAACAATTACTATAAACTGATATACCACATAGTCAAACAAATAAAAGTCCCAGAAATTACGTTTTTTTATATGACTGCACATAATGAAAATTAAAGTTGTGCATACTGAATGATCACTGGCAAGTATTTCAAGCATAATACGGATGAGAACATGCAGATAAGTATCAATTATGAAAGTTATGCAAAGTAAGACGGGAGCAGTGGCGGATGCAGGAATTTTCGAAAGGGGGCGGTTTCTTAGATTATAGGACTTAGTCTAGTGTTCCGGAAATCATGGAATTGTGATACGAGAAAAATTATCAGATGATTTTCGTCCAAGTTTTAAATATATTTATGACAGAAACAAACTGTTATAAAACGCCAAACGGATTATATCATGATAACAAACCCGCCCCGATGTTTTAAACCATAATATACGGGCAGAGACATATATACACATACATGTCTCTGATACGGGTCACAAGTTTACCTGTTTTTGAAAGCTGTACGATGACATGAAGTTGTTTACATCGCTATCATTTGTTTACAGTTAATCATTGCGTCATTGGCAAAACATTTTCAAAAATAAATATCCACGACATCATTTAATTTAACTGGTATTTAAGTGAATTCAAAATATGGTACGAACGGACCCAAGAGGCGACCGTGTAAGATGAGAATGCGTTTTGGGATCGAAGCGGCACCAAATACCGTCGACGTCATACATGTGACTTTGTCAGTATTTATATATTCTTTTTTTTTAATGTTATGCTTAAATCATGTATATTTTTCTCCTTTTAAACTTTTATGCGAAAAATGAAGAAAGCACTGTGAATTTCTGACCGTTCGTATTTCCTGTTTTGAAGAACGTTTAGCGTCACTTGTTTACATCGTCAAGGGTGCTTTCATACACGCCCGCGTTCCAAGGTCGTCAGAGCTATTTTTGAGAAGACCCCTTAAAGCGACCGTTTCCAAGGCACTCGTCGTAAGAAACATGCGTTAAAATATGCGCATTGGTAAAGGGCCGAGCCACCTTAAGGGGCCCAAAGGGTCCAAAATTAAACTTTTGTTTGATTTCATCAAAATTGAATAATTGGGGTTCTTTGATATGCTGAATCTAACTGTCATGACTGTGTATGTAGATTCTTAACTTTTGGTCCCGTTTTCAAATTGGTCTACATTAAGGTCCAAAGGGTCCAAAATTAAACTTAGTTTGATTTTGACAAAAAATGAATCAGTTAGGTTCTTTGATATGCTGAATCTAAAAATGTACTTAGATTCTTGATTATTGGCCCAGTTTTCAAGTTGGTCCAAATCGGGGTCCAAAATTAAACTTTGTTTGATTTCATCAAAAATTGAATAAATGGGGTTCTTTGATATTCCAAATCTAACTGTGTATGTAGATTCTTCATTTTTGGTCCTGTTTTCAAATTGGTCTACACTAAAGTCCAAAGGGTCCAAAATTAAACTTAGTCTGATTTTAACAAAAATTGAAATCTTGAAGTTCTTTGATATGCTGAATCCAAAAATGTACTTAGATTTTTTATTATGGGCCCAGTTTTCAAGTTGGTCCAAATCAGGATCTAAAATTATTATATTAAGTATTGTGTAATAGCAAGTCTTTTCAATTGCACAGTATTGCGCAATGGCAAGAAATATCTAATTGCACAATATTGTGAAATATCAAAAAAAAAATTAATTAGAGTTATCTTTCTTTGTCCAGAATAGTAAGCAAGAAATATCTAATTGCAAAATATTGTGCAATAGCAAGATTTTTTTTTAATTGGAGTTATCTTTCTTTGTCCAGAATCAACTTAAATCTTTGTTATATACAATATACAATGTATATTCACTTTTTACTACCAACTGATAAATTAAAATAATCTTTACCATTCAGTGATAACAAGCAGTTTTTTTACATCTTAATATTTTATGATGTATTTAAATGAGTAGTTATTGTTGCAAACTCCATTAGAAATTTTAATTGAGATTAGTTTTGGAATAAGGGAAAGGGGGATGTGATTAAAAAAATTGGGTTCAATTTTTCTCATTTGAAATTTCATAAATAAAAAAGAAAATTTCTTCAAACATTTTTTTGAGAGGATTAATATTCAACAGCATAGTGAATTAGAACACATTCATTCTGTGTCAGAAACCTATGCTGTGTCAACTATTTAATCACAATCCAAATTTAGAGCTGAATCCAGCTTGAATGTTGTGTCCATACTTGCCCTAACCGTTCAGGGTTCAACCTCTGCGGTCGTATAAAGCTACGCCCTGCGGAGCATCTGGTTAACGCCTTTAATAATAAAATAATTCGAAAAATTTTTCAGGAATAACCTTTATGTTTTGATTTATATTATTGATATAAATCAACACATCGTATTATTCCGGATTAGTTTTTCGAATTACTTTATTTAGGTGTTGAGAACCTTATGTGACCCCACAGATTCAGTGTCTGTAACAAGTACATAGTGAGCAGTGATTGTTACCAACAAACGTTCACCTAATCTGTCCCAGTCAATGGGATAATTTAGGTCGTCAACCAATGGTCGTAAAAAAAAAGGCAGGATGAGTAATTTGGAAAAAAAAGGCAGGATGACATTTGTTGTAAAAAAGTCAGGATAAGCTAAGAAAAAAAGGCAGGACCGAATAGACTGAAAAATAAAAAGGCAGGATAGAGATTACAAATAAAAAAAAAGCAGGAAACAATTTTTCATCCTAGCCCCCCCTAAAAATCAAATGGTAGCTTCCTAAGTTATATCACTGCTTCACTGCGTTGTCGTTTTGAATATTTGTGATTTTGTCCTCATTTTTGTTCGATGTTGTTTGCTTTAAGTTTGGCATTTTATCGGTCTGGCGAGTACAGCTTATTTAAAAAGGATTTAAACGTTTTTGTTTTTTTTCATATTTCAATTGTGCAGGGTTAAAAGGGTTGTTGGTGTGTATCGGTGTTTGTGTTGGTGTGTGTGTGTGTGGGTTAGATCTAACAAATACGTATTACCTCGCTGTATATAATTTATGGTCGTTGGTTTGTCTCATGTGAATTATTTTATTCAGGGAACATTTGAGACGCGGAGGGAAAGTTGTATAATTAAATTGGCAATCAATTGGCAATAATATTTCATCTTCTTTTTGAAGTAATATATGTAAATTTAAGTATTTACAACTCAATACAACATGCAGTGATTTGTTTAAAAACTTGAGGTATTGAGAAAAGAATTAACGAAAGTATTCTCCCGCCGCTTCTGAAGTCCATGTTTTGGAAAAAATACCCCCCCCCCCCCCCCAAAAAAAAACCCAACTAAAATATAGGTGCAGAGTGGCATCATTTGATAAAGAATCTGAGAAAGTTTTATTAATATACGGTAAGTTTAGGAAAGTTGCGTATAGTGAATGGGTACCACCCAATAAGGTAGTGGAAAAGCCCTTATCACGGAAGGAGAAAACAGTGAGTTTTCTAAAAAAAAATGAAAATAAGAGGTGCACAATTGAATTAAATGATAAAGAATCTAAAAAAGATTCACAAAGTTAAGTGTCTGAAGGAATTTGTGGATATAAAATAGATACGCCCAATATAAAACTATGGCAAACTCCGTATTTGAGATATAAAAACATGAAAAATATTTTCACCAAAAAATAGAAATAGAAGGTGCATATTTGCATTAATTGATTAAAAATGGAGCAATTCAGTTCAGAACTTTTATAATTGGTTTAGGAGGTGGTGTTGGAAAAACCTGATAGGTGCCCCATATAATGCATAGTCCGTATCTTATACAAAGAACCCCCATAAAAGATGTTTACTTTAATTCGAAATAGACAGTGCACAATACAGTCATTATAATTTATGATAAGGAATCCGGGAAAGATTAATTAAGTCATATCAGTGACAAAAAAAAAAAAAAGGCGATCCGGCGGATTGAAACCCTTTTTAACTATCAATGCATTTGTATGGGAACATATATTTGGAATCCCCTTTTCTCCTGGATTGGACCCTCTCTCCATTTAAAAATGGCTGGAAACCCCATTGTATATTAAGTGGTAAATGAGGAGATGTACTTACAAAACCGGCCAAACATAGTATAACTGTCCAACGAACGAACGGAAAGACAGACTTCATTATCATTATAAACCCCCGCAGTGTTGTACAATTGGGTGTCACCGAAATAGCTCTACTCCAAAAACAAAGTGAAGTAACTGTGATCAATTATAGGCTACAGTACGGCCTCGAATGTGTGTAAATACATGCATTTTTGTATAACAATTAAATCTGTGCGTTTGTACAATTTTAAGTATAACGGAGGACAATTCTGAAACTAATACATACAACAAACCTTCCTCTTGTTTTAACAACATTTAAACATCCTTATACTGAATGTAGTAAGTCGAGTACACCCTATTAAGCTAATAGATATAGCAACATGTGGTGTGAGTGCCAATGAGACAACTCTCCATCCAAATAACAATTTAAAAATTAAACCATTATAGGTTAAAGTACGGCCTTCAATGTTTCATATAAGTTTTTTTCAGGATGTTAATTTATTGAAATATTTTTGTGTTATTTCGAAAAATGACACCTTCTAAATGTATCGTAAATAACTTTGAAATCACTACTAGAATACAGTGAAATATAAAGATTTTAACAACATTTAACATCCTTATACTGAATGTAGTAAGTCGAGTACACCCTATTAAGCTAAACATGTTTCATATAAGTTTTCAGGATGTGAATTTATTGAAATATATTTGTGTTATTTAGAAAAATGACATCTTCTAAATGTATCGTAAATAACTTTGAAATCACTACTAGAATACAGTGAAATAACGACTGATCATACAGTTTCAAAATATACAAGGGAGACTGATCGTACAGTGAGAAATTCAAACAAGTGTTATTTTCTTATTTCTGGCTTCAAAGATCTGGTTGAAACTTTTACCACCACTTGAAATATATTTCATTTAGTTAATTAAGTCTGGTATTTACGTTAATTTGTACACTAAGAGGGTAAAAAGATTATTTTTAGGTTCACAGACTGATTGTCCTTAGTGATGCACTTGAAAATCTATTGATTAAGACAGAGATACGAATAATGAATGTGCTAAATTTAATTCTAAACCATTTGAGAATATCGATGTCAGCTGAATTAATCATTCAGCAATGTACAGATGATCCACTTACCGTTAAATTCAGTATATCCATCAAATTTCACATACTATCCAAAAAGTTCTCGCTTCGAAAATCGCGACTTCCGGATAGCGTACAGAATAGTATCTACACTGTGATTATAATTCATGAATCAAATTTTTTTACAGTGTAATTTTATCCCCCTTCTTGCTACTCAAGGCATAAAACATGAAGAAATAAATTTGGAAGGGGTACAAAAAAAATTGACAAGTAACACACTGTCCACAATAGGGACTATAATTGCGGACAACGAAAATTAAGGAACGATAACTGTGTACTCAGACCACATGCTAGTGAGACTGGTGTTAAAATTATTGTATCAAACATGAAGTTTTGAAAAAAGTTTAAAAACTTGAAGTTGAAGTTTCAGAGAATGACAATCACAGGGGTAAATTTTATGGTATTAAAAACAGGTATAAAGATAGGAGACAATATAAAGATAAAACTCAAGATTTAAGATATCAAAGATATCCATACAATGATGTCAGACACACAGCTGTCGTGGCAGGGTAATCATTATAGCTACAACAATGAGACATCTCAAAACGTGAATAACAATTATAGATACAACAATCACCAGTCAAGGGCCTAACTTAAATAAGTTATCAGAGAAAAATAACATGCATGTGTTATTACAGACACTTTCATGAGTGTCTTTTTTCCTTAATCTGTAATAACATATGTTTGTTATCAGTTTAATATATCATAAATATTTTATCTTTAATGAGCACTTGGGAATTCTTAAAACTTTGGGCAGTAGCTTAATATATTAAATTACCTTGATAACTAATTTTCTAATTTCATTAATACTATTTTGATCAACCATGGTAAATCAATGAGACAAGGCTTTTAAGGGAAAACTAAGCTGTAATAACAAGGCTCAAGTTATTACAAGCATGTAACTTACTATATGCAGATATGAGAGTAAATGAGACACTTGGAATCTTGCGCAGTGCCTCATTACAAGCTCTGATATCATTTCTTACAATGAATTGAAATACATTGTTATGCATGTCAGAGCAAAGCCTTTAAAGAGATATAAAGAATCTGTAATAACACCCTTTAGTTATTGCAGGAATATATTTTCTGTAATGACATAGGTGTACTATGCATGATTGGTAAACTATGAGCTGTTATATCTTTGCAAAGATTAGTATACTTAAGGGACGACATCAAAAGATCGATGTAGGATAAAAAACTTAAATCAAATAGTTTGGGGGGGGGGGGGGGGGGGGGTTAAAATTCTGCAAGTTTTGTATATCTAAAATCGATTTTTACATATATCCCTATTGGTAAATCAATTTTTCCCAAATTAAGTTAAGAGGGGGGTGGGGGTCAGTGGAAAAAGTATGTGAATTAAGTTTTTTATCCTACATTGAACTTTTGATGTCGTCCCTAAAGAAAATTTTAATATCAATAGAACTTGAGAAAAATTTAACAAAATAAAGGTTGTATATTTTCCCTTTGAAACATGTAACATACATATGTTATCACAGTTTTTTGATATTTTAGCCCACAATAACAACATGCATGTTATTAGGGCCCCGCCTTTAGGCGGGTCGCCCTATAGTGATCAGTCTTCTGTCCGTCTGTCCGTAACACTTAAACTTTGTGTCCGCTCCATATCTAGAGAACCATTATGATTTCATACTTTATACTTTACATGTTTATTAACCACCACCAGAGGGCGTGTCATGTTGTACATGTATGTACAACTTCAGAGGTCAAAGGTCAAGGTAAAAAAACTTTGGTTTCAGTTGACAACCCTGTGTCCTATGGTAAAGATTGTGTCCGCTCTATATCTTGAGAACCGTTATCATTTTAAAGTTTATACCTGAAATGTATATAAACCAATATCAGAGGGTATGTCATAATTTATGTTCAACTTTCTAGGTCAAAGGTCAAGGTCAAAAACTTTGGTTTCAGTTGACAACCCCATGTCCTATTGTAAAGATTGTATCCGCTCTATATCTTGAGAACCGTTATCATTTCAAAGTTTATACTTGACATGATTATAAACCAACACCAAAGGGTGTGTCATAATTTATTTACAACTTCCTAGGTCAAAGGTCAAGGTCAAAAACTTTTATTTCAGTTGACAAACCCATGTCCTATGGTAAAGATACAATTTTTTAATGCACATTATTCACAGCGGGGCCCACAGAGATGGGAGCCATCTCAATGATATCTAGTTTTTCTCTAATAACTTATTTAAGTTAGACCCTTGACTTGATCACACAACACAAACTAACAACAGGGATATAATATGTTATCACTTATAGAATGTATAGGATGTATGTTAAAAGAAATGAAAAACACATAGTTCTTTGTTTTGAACTAATTGAAAAAAGCTAAATGATTTTAAACAATTGATAAATATATAGCAAAAAACAGGTATTTTTGTTGTTTTATTTTCATTTATTTATTGTGTTTGTTTGTGTTTTTTTTTTTTTTTTTTTTCTTTATTAATTTCTGTTTTTGTTATTAAGATATTAAAGTATAGATTTTTAATTGGAGGGATGTAAAATTTTGCATCAATGTTGAAAAGAAATGTTTAATCTAATTGTTTTAAAGAAAAAATACAGTTCAGTCATTTTCAGTATAGTTAATTATTTTTGAATAATATTAGTTTAATGAAAAATATCTTGTATGATATCTGCGAAATAAGAATTGTTCATTTTCTGATTCATTAGGGACGACATCAAAAGATCAATGTAGGATAAAAAACTTAAATCAAATAGTTTGGGGGTGGGGGGTTAAAATTCTGCAAGTTTTGTACATGTATATCTAAAATCGATTTTTACATATATCCCTATTGGTAAATCAATTTTTCCCAAATTAAGTTAAGAGGGGGGTAGGGGGGGTCAGTGAAAAAACTATGTGAATTAAGTTTTTTATCCTACATTGAACTTTTGATGTTGTCCCTTACAAAAACATTGATTGATTGATTGTTGGTTGCTAAACGTCCAGTGGCAAATATTTCATGCATATTCAGGACAAGAACAAGTTCACAATAAATACAACAGGTAGGTCTTGTCTTAAAAGAGGCCATTTGGGATGATGGTCAGGGAAATAAGAACTGCCACTATAAAATGAGGGTATATTGGATAGGGACAGAAATTTTGCCTTGCAACAGGCCACCTACAGGCCCTCAAAGAGTTGTTGCAAGGGTTCTTAACATGCTTAACGTGCAAACAGTGTGGCACTCTCTTTACATGAGACATCAGATTTAACGTCCCCATTCTGACCGGACGTGACTGCGAACTTAATACATCCAGCACAGCCAAACGGACGCCACACTTCGGCAAGCGTTTTACTGCCAGGGTTAGGAGAAGACCAAGTGACCATATTTCTATTCCCCAGTCACCCTTGGGGTTGTTTTACAAAAACAAAATAGCTTTAAAAGTTATAAGAAACCAGGGCCGTAAATATATTGAGGCAAATGAGGCAAATGTTGGGAAAAAAACTGAAACAAAAGATTGTCTATATTCTTCAAATCAAATTGTTTTCACAGAAAGTTTCTTGCAAGAAGCAAGTTCTCCTCACTCTCTGATGTCGCCCCTGCATGTTTTTGTGATCCATGTTTCTATTTTATTTTTAGTTTTCAGAGTTGATGGTCTATTGTTTGTACTTCTGTATCCCGGGTTTGTCTTTTGTTCATTTATTGTCCTACTTTATGACTAGAGTCTGATTGTTGATTTTCATTGGTAAACCTGTGGTTTTGCAATGTTGCATATCCATCGATGTCAAGACATTGTGCGATAAAATGTTTTAAGAATAAATGATGCTACTGACTACATAAAAAAATTGTCGTTTCTACATGGAGAATTGAACTTGATATCAAAGAATACAAAACTGGCTCTTTTTTTTTTTTTTTAGATAAAACTAGATAGCTGACATGGTTTAAATTAAAGTAAGACCACCAATTTCTTGGTATCAAATCATCTATAAAAAAAACATCAATGTATTGCCATTAGACCTTTTACATTAAAGGGTTAAACATGCATTAAGTCGTGTTCAGGCCCTTTAACAGAAATTAAAGAAATATGGAGTAAACGTGCAGGGTATCTAATCTCACACAATGTCAATGCATAGAAGAACGAGGATCAACATGATCAATGGTCAAAGTGTTTATTCCTGTTCTTCATCTTGATAGTTGCTGGAGGGTCTTCAACAATAAAAGAATAATTAATATCGTAAAACAAGGTCAAGATGGTCCTTAGTGTTGACTTAAGCAGTACTAGTACTTAAAGTATTATACTGCACTGTCACTATATTTAAAACTTTTTTTTCTCAAATCTTCTGGGGGCCTTGAGTGGACCCTAGACCCCTTTAAAAAAACCATCATTTTGCCTCGCTATTAAAAGAGGCTAGTTACAACACTGGAAACAACCATAAGATACACATTTGTGTATCAATTATTTTTATACAACCATGTCGTATAATGCTATCATTTCGTCATGGTAGTTGTCTGAAGGCGCATTTAGTTTCCGGACAATAACTTTAGTTTTAGTGAATGGATCTTTATAAATTTTACCGGAATGTTCAATACGACTAAAGGAAAGTTGGGATTGATTTTGGGGGTTATGGTCCCAACTGTTTTGGAATAAAGGGCCAAAAAGGGGGCCTAAAATAAGCATTTTTGTAGTTTTTAAACAATAACTTGTGTTTAAGAGTATGAATCTCTCTGAAACTATACCACAATTTTCCATACCATAGACAATTTAAAAGCAGTGTAAGGGAGATCATTCAAAAACATTTAACATACAATGTTGGGTATGTTCGGATTAACCTCCCTTAGGGACGACATCAAAAGATCAATGTAGGATAAAAAACTTAAATCAAATAGTTTGGGGGTGGGGGGTTAAAATTCTGCAAGTTTTGTACATGTATATCTAAAATCGATTTTTACATATATCCCTATTGGTAAATCAATTTTTCCCAAATTAAGTTAAGAGGGGGGTAGGGGGGGTCAGTGAAAAAACTATGTGAATTTAGTTTTTATCCTACATTGAACTTTTGATGTTGTCCCTTACATTACTGGTAAATTATGTATAAAGTAATGTCAGGTTTTAGACTAATTTCAAAAAAGGGGGGTAGAAGTAGTTTTCAATTTTTTTTTTCTCCAAATTTCAAATTTTTGAAAAGTTTGCAGAAGAAATCTTTAATTGCACAATATTGTGCAATAGATTTGTAAGATCTTCACATTTGTTTTGGGAGAAACCCATATGTCAAAAATTTGATCACAATCCAAATTCAGAGGAATGTTGTGTCCATTCTTGCCCCAACTGTTCAGGGTTCAACCTCTGCTGTCGTATAAAGTTGCACCCTGCAGAGCATCTGGTTTCTAGTGATTATACATGATCCCTAAAAATTTAGTGATTATATATAATCCCTAAACTAACCAGTGATTTTACATAATCACTGATTTTACAAATTCACTGTAACATATATACTTAACCATGTGTATATTAAATATTTATTATAGGACTAGGGAGTGATGATGAAGTTAGACTTGTTAATGACTTGTTTGGAGAAAAAAGTGGATATAATCCCTTAATCAGACCAGTTGAAAATGTCAATGACACCCTAACAGTTGCATTCAATGTTGCATTGAGCCAGTTGATCAATATTGTAAGTAATTTACTGATATATGCAAAAGTTAGACACACTATTTACATTTTTAATTTATAAAATTTAGGGCTTTGATAAACATTCCACAATAATATCTGATAAATCTTGGACTTGGAGTGAATCTGACCTATCTTATGATGGAGGAATATCACTTGTAAATTACATATTTAAAAAAATGTTTATAATTAGTGCTTTCCTAAATGCATGAAATGAGAGGCTTATAAATATTTTAATATAAACATATATTCAAACACTCATTTTGAATTCAGAAAGATCACACAACCTCAGACAGTACACTGTACAGTAATATTAATGTGGAATCATTTATTAATTATAGAAATGCAAAATGTTACTGAATACAAGTTTTTAGATTCACAACTTACATCACTTTAAAAAAGGTAATGGTTGGTTACCTGAATCGCTCCCTCCCGGTGTAGCATTTTATTGCTGCATTGAAGACTCAGAGGTGGCCTTCCACTGTTATCTACTCTTTGGTTCCATTTTCTCTTTGACATATTCCCCATTTCCATTCTCCATTTTATTGTTTGTACTACTTCTGGATACCCATGATCTTGTAAATTCATGGACATATGACACTATTTTAATGTCAAGCAAGTTTTGATGAATGTCAGAAAACATTTTTGATATGCCACAGGTGTGTATTTTTTAAAGTTCACAGAGTGCTGAAACTATGCCATGAATATGTTACAGACACGCTAGAGCCAGATAAAAATGTTTATGCTGCATAAAAAGTTAAAATGTTCACCAAGTATATACCTTCTCATTTCGAAGTACTTCGAACTTATGCAATATTTGCCTGTTAATAATAGATATATTGTTATTCCTTTTTTATGTGTATGGCCAGCTCTGGTCTGGCTGTGGTTTAACATCTCAGAATTGAAATAGTTAAATTCATATTTATGATTTACATGTATGTCAACATTATTGTAACAATTATAAAAATCATTGTAATAAATTACTTTGCTCTTCATGGGCCCTTTAATTGGAATAAAAATATCTTATCTTATCTTATGCAATAGACGTCTAACAATTGCTTATCAGTCCTCTTACTGCACCTGACTTAGTCAATTTTAGCAAATTAGTAGGCCAGTGTGGATTTCCAACTTAGAAATTTCAGAAATGGATATATAAATATTTATAGTTATATGACCTTTCATAGGGCTAAAAAATGGGAAAAGTTTAGATTCATTCTATTTAATAAACAAAACTCACTCTGAAAATATATATGTTCATTTTAATCTTTTGTAAATTTATATAATTCATATACAAATCACAGGCACTTGTCTCAGAATTTTTTCCCCTATATATCTTAAAGTCATAAGAAACGAGTGTTTATCCAATTCTTGCACCAATGCATGCATATATCATAAACCTCTTCTGTGCATGATTTTATCATTTTTTACGCAACCATATCGTATAATTGTCAATTTTTTTTCTCTCGGTTTGTTATGAAGTGAAAATATGGAAGCTACTTAAATGTCGTGTTTTGAAGCCGAAGTTTACCGATAGTCACCTTATAGTAAACAAATAACATAAAGCATGGGTATTGAGCACGTGTTTAACATGTACAATCAGATAATTGTTTATTTTAATGACAGATACATGCGTATTGCGATCACTAGATTTTTACAAGGAGGGTTACGCTCAGGTCACTATGCACACGGAAAATATGTCTGCGAATTCCTGGAAGGAAGCAATTAAAAATAAGTAAACTTCTTCTAAATGTGGACGAATTTAAGAATTTTCCTCAGAAAAAAGTATATGTACATAAGTTGTATAATGAAAACTATCCATTTTGTTATAAAAATATATGCATTTTTATTTTTTAATTTGAGGTTTCTTATGACTATAATATAAAATGTGTTATAAGTGCTTGTGATACAAATGTATATTGTGAATAAAAAAAGTTAACCAGTAAAACATTTTCATTTCAATGAAGTCTTTAATTCAGACTTCACCACGAAAACATAAACACCCTTTCAACGGAGGCTTTTGTGTTGTCAAAATCTCTTGACATTCATGCTTTACACATGTCAGTAATATTGTGTACCTTGTTGTGATATCACGCATAAAATAGAATAATGTAAAAATTTGAAAGAAATTAAACCTCTAAACTTTTTTATGAAGAAGAAATAGACAACAAATATGATATGAATACAAAAATATTTTACATTGAAGACATATTAAATAGATATAATAAGAAACTTTTAAAAGTTATTTACATACAGACACAAAAAAACTTTGTCAAGATAAAAGCTTTTAATTTTGATATGGTACAATGATTTTATTGTAATGAAATATGTTACCAAATTCTGTATAAGCATAGAAGTTATATTTACTTCCATGGTATAAGTGACCAAAATCTAGAAATTGAAAAGAGTAAATGTTTAAAATTCCCTTAATAGACTTTGCAAACTTTACAATGTTCTTGAAAACCAGGAACATTTCACTTTGGAGTGCAATAAATAATAAATCATGAAATTGGATTTAAAAAAAAATTTTAAATGGGAAACAAATTCATGTCACTTTCAACAGATAAAAAAATAATAAAATTATTAAAACTTTTATCATCTAATCTGAACAGATAAAATATATGCAAAATTATGGATTAAATTCAGTAATTAATATATGTATTGCAGGATGAAAAGAATCAGATAATGAAGACAAATGTCTGGCTTCAGATGGTAAGTTTATAATCATTTCAGATGACTTTAATTTTCTATAGTATTAAGTTTGACATTTTCAGACTCCAAACTGTAGATGAGCTTTAAAATATATCAGCGTCAGCATGGTACAAAATAAACTGATAAGCAGTTTTTTAAAACTGACTGTGCCATGATGATAAGAAATAAAAACTAAAGCCCATGTTCAAATAATTCATCATAGGAATTCAAGTCAAAATATTTCTTATTTATCATGAATATAGCAGTATAGATATAAAACAATTCATTATTGCAATTTGGCCTATTATATATACTACAACTGTTTGTCTTCACAACTCATCTGAAACCAAACTAGAGAATTTCTAAACTGTAGGTAATAAGGACAAAGTATGATATTAATTTTTTATACGACCGCAAAAATTGAAAAAAATTTCGTCGTATATTGCTATCACGTTGGCGTCGTCGTCGTCCAAATACTTTTAGTTTTCGCACTCTAACTTTAGTAAAAGTAAATAGAAATCTATGAAATTTTAACACAAGGTTTATGACCACAAAAGGAAGGTTGGGAGTTTTTATCCCAATATTTTAGGAATTAGGGGCCAAAACTGGCCCAAATAAGCATTTTCTTGGTTTTCGCACAAAAACTTTAGTTTAAGTGAATAGAAATCTATGAAATTTTGACACAAGGTTTATGACCACAAAAGGAAGGTTGGGATTGATTTTGGTAGTTTTGGTTCCAACAGTTTAGGAAATAAGGGCCAAAAAAGGGCCCAAATAAGCATTATTCTTGGTTTTGGCACAATAACTTTAGTTTTAGTAAATAGAAATCAATGAAATTTAAACACAAGGTTTATGACCACAAAAGGAAGGTTGGTATTGATTTTGGGAGTTTAGGTCCTAACAGTTTAGGAATTAGGGGCCAAAAAGGGGCCCAAATAAGCATTTTTCTTTGTTTTCGCACCATAACTTTAGTATAAGTAAATAGAAATCTATGAAATTTAAACACAAGGTTTATGACCATAAAAGGAAGGTTGGGTTTGATTTTGGGAGTTTTGGTCCCAACAGTTTAGGAATAAGGGGCCCAAAGGGTCCAAAATTAAACTTTGTTTGATTTCATCAAAAATTGAATAATTGGGGTTCTTTGATATGCCGATACTAACTGTGTATGTAGATTCTTAATTTTTGGTCCTGTTTTCAAATTGGTTTACATTAAGGTCCAAAGGGTCCAAAATTAAACTTAGTTTGACAAAAATAGAATCCTTGGGGTTCTTTGATATGCTGAATCTAAAAATGTATTTAGATTTTTGATTATTGGTCCAGTTTTCAAGTTGGTCCAAATCGGGGTCCAAAATTAAACTTTGTTTGATTTCAACAAAAATTGAATAAATGGGGTTCTTTGATATGCCAAGTCTAACTGTGTATGTAGATTCTTAAATTTTGGTCCTGTTTTCAAATTGGTCTACATTAAAGTCCAAAGGGTCCAAAATTTAACTTAGTTTGATTTTAACAAAAATTGAATTCTTGGGGTTCTTTGATATGCCGAATCAGAACATGTACTTAGATTTTTGATTTTTCAAGTTGGTCTAAATCAGGATCCAAAATTATTATATTAAGTATTGTGCAATAGCAAGAAATTTTCAATTGCACAGTATTGGGCAATAGCTAGAAATCTTCAATTGCACAATATTGTGCAATAGCAAGTATTTTCCATTGCACAGTATTGTGCAATAGCAAGAAATCTTCAATTGCACAATTTGAAATTTCATAAATTAAAAGAAAATTTCTTCAAACATTTTTTTGGGAGGATTAATATTCAACAGCATTGTGAATTGCTCAAAGGCAAAACAAAAATTTTAAATTCATTAGACCACATTCATTCTGTGTCAGAAACCTATGCTGTGTCAACTATTTAATCACAACCCAAATTTAGAGCTGAATCCAGCTTGAATGTTGTGTCCATACTTGCCCCAACCGTTCAGGGTTCAACCTCTGCGGTCGTATGAAGCTATGCCCTGCGGAGCATCTGGTTTTTTCTATGCTTCTTTGAACTTATAATTATACCCCTGCTTTGAAAAAAAGGGGGGTATACTGTTTTACCTCTGTCTGTCCTTCCGTCAGTCTGTCAGTCACAGTCCTTCCGTCCCATGAATATTTTTCGTCACATTTTTCTCAGGAATTACACTACCAGGATTTCTGAAATTTGGTTTCAGGCTTGATATAAGTCAGCTATACCGTGTGATGCGTTTTCAGATTCATCACTCAACAACTTCCTGTTTACGGAACACTTGTTTGATTTTACACATGATAGCCAAGTTGAAAATTTTTTGTCACATTTTTCTCAGGAACTACAATACAAGGATTTCTGAAATTTGGTTTAAGGGTTAATAAAAGTCAGCTATACCGTGTGATGCGTTTTCAGATTCATCACTCGACAACTTCCTGTTTACCGAACACTTGCATATTTTTACACAATTAATATTATCCACTTGCGGCAGGGGTATCATCAGTGAGCAGTAGCTCGCAGTTTCACTTGTTTTAACATAAATATACAGCTGCAACAGTCTGTCATGGCTACTCCTCCTAAAACACAAAACAAAGAATTTCATGAAGCTTTCTAGTTAATGAATCCATTATATGTAGATGTTGATGTCCATAAGAATTTTTTATCCATTGACTATATAAAGAGTTGTACAAGTTCTTATAAATGAGGTCAAAGGGGACTAATAGGTTTGCACTCCATCTGTCTGTGTTTTCAGAGTTGTATTCCTATATTTCTTATTATTTGTCATAAATAATTTGTGATGAACAGAATCAAACTAAAGCTCTATTGGAGTAGTTGTGTTCAGAGACCTCAGTGTTTCTCTCTATCACTAAGTTATACAAGGTTTCAGGTAGTGTTCTCTCTATGCCACTGCTGGTGGACGTTTCGTCCCCGAGGGTATCACCAGCCCAGTAGTCAACACTTCGGTGCTGACATGAATATCAATAATGTGGTCATTTTTATAAATTTCCTGTTTACAAAACTTTGAATTTTCGAAAAACTAAGGATTTTCTTATCCCAGGCATAGATTACCTTAGCCGTGTTTGGCACAATTTTTTGGAATTTTTGATCCTCCATGCCCTTCAACTTTTTACTTGTTTGGCTTTATAAATATTTTGACAAGAGCGTCACTGATGAGTCTTGTGTAGACGAAACGCGCGTCTGGCGTACTTAATTATAATCCTGGTACCTTTGATAACTATTTACTTAGTTATACAAGGTTTCAGGTAGTGTTAAGATTTTTATTTTTATTTTTCAGTATTGGCATGACTACCAAATTAGATGGGACCCTTCACTTTATGGTGGCATTAAAAATATACGCATTGATCATGAGAAGATATGGAGACCCGATATTGTCTTATTCAACAAGCAAGTATATGTTTCTTAGTTATCTTACCTCATTAACATTTCCAGTAATATCATTGGTTAAAAGTGACCTCGTGGAGAGTGTTTATTTCATATGGGGTTAGTGGGTGTGGTTTATTGTAATACATGGTTAGTAGTGGTGTTACAACCTAATAATTTAATTTTGGATGTAACTCGACTTCTGATTGGCTGACGTTTTTTTGTTATGAGCCCATAGACATAATTTAGTCATGTGACCGTGACGTCATCAACGTTTTTCAATGGTTTTCTACGGTTTAAAATAGAATTTAGAATTAAATTATAAGAAATGACTGTAATATTTTTTCTGTCTATTCGAAATAACATAAAAAATGTGGTGCACACTGTTAAATAACCCGCTACGCGCGTTATTCAGTGTGCACCAAATTTTTATGTTATTTCTTCATAGACAGAAAAAATATTACAGTCATTCCTTAATTATAAAAAACAAAACAGTGTTGAAGAAATGTCTGAAAAGTTTTGCCGTGACAACAGATAAAGAAGTTGATAATCAAATAAATGCAGATAACACATTAAAAACTTACAAGTTATTGTTAGCATCTGATTTTGTATAGACCATTGGAAGTAATGATAGCTAGATCATTTATATTGAAGACTTGATCACTAGTCTAAATGCCACATGTTATAATAGTCAGTAAGATAAATTTGTTACACAGTGTGCTAGTGACTACAATATGTATAGTGTCAGTAAATATAATATGGGGTTCGAGCTTAGCTTCACTCTCACCCCTAAAAGATATACATGTATGTATTTTTGGGGTTTATGGCCCTTAACACTCACAATTCTGCATGTTCTGTGTACCACATTCACATTTAATTTTCTGACCAACTGAGAATATTTTCAAGGAAACACATGTTATTATTTTACAAAGATTTAATAAGTTTAAATTGCATTCTTGATCACCTTTGTCTCAAAATGTACAGTAATTCTGATCTAAGGTCATGCACATTTTTTAAAATACAAATAAATTTTAACAAATTTCAAATAACACAGAGACATTTTAGACTTCTTTTTGTTTCATTTTATAACCTATAGCTAACAATCATAATGAAAACACATTCCTGTCCACAGTCCTGGATTTAGTGGTCCAAGAGGGTTGTTAAGCTTATTGATACTCTTAATTGCTCATTTAAAAAATCCTTTATACGTTATTAACTTTTTCTGTTGTAGTGCTGATGGAAATTATGAAGTATCTTACAAATCCAATGTAGTGCTGAATTTTAGTGGTGATCATTACTGGGTACCACCAGCAATATATAAAAGTTCTTGTACAATTGATGTGCAATATTTTCCTTTTGACCAACAAATATGTGAAATGAAATTTGGATCATGGACATTCAAGGGAGACCAATTACAATTTAAGTTTTATATGAATATGGATTTTGTTGATCCAACTGACTATCTAAAGAGTGGTACCTGGGATATTATTGAATTTCCTGGCAAAATTCAAAGAATCAATGATACAGAATCTCATGATTACAAATATCTTATTGTTTTCAAATTCATTCTAAGAAGGAAAACATTGTTTTATACAGTGAATTTGATCATACCATGTGTTCTTATATCCTTTGTTAGCATTTGTGTGTTTGCTTTACCAGCTGATGCAGGAGAAAAGATAACTCTTTGTATTTCTATTTTACTTGCATTGGTTGTGTTTTTATTGCTGATTTCAAAAATTCTACCTCCTTCATTAAAGATACCATTGATAGCAAAATATCTACTATTTACGTTTATAATGAACATATTTGCTATTTGTTTGACTGTAGTTGTGATTAATAGGAACTATAGAACTCCTAGAACGCACAAAATGCCTTACTGGGTGCGATTTGTATTTTTATACATGCTTCCAAAACTACTTTTTCTTGAACGTCCAAATCATGATATCAGATGGCGTCACGTTAATGAACAGACTAATCAAGCAAATCAAGTGAAACAACAACAGCAAGTTCATCAAACAAGCTATTTTTCTCCAGAGCATCATCAAGTCTCAAGTAGTAGACAATCCAGTTTGTTGGAGTTGACTGAGATCCATCATCCAAGTTGCAGACTAAGTCCAAACCAAATCAATTGTGAAATGAGTGATGAAAATGGTGAACAGTTCCCAAAGAGAGTTACAGCTGAATTACATAAAGCTACAGAAGCTCTAAGTTTTATAACATGTCATCTGGAAACTGAGAATGAGTTTGAAACAGTAAGTATATAGATTGAAGAACTTGTACATGAGTTGGCTTTTACTTCTGGTTGACACATTTTTCACAGATTTTAAATATTTCACATATATTATACCATAAATGAAGTTTTCCTACTTTGATTTAGTTGAAACTTTACGTAACTGTTGGAATTGTTGAACATAACACTTTGATTTAAAAACAGGTATCCTAGGGCATGATTTTCTACAGAGCCATTGTATTTGCTAACAATTAAATGCCTTCGAAATATTCCATATTATTCTTGCAACAATTTTAATATACATTAAAATTGAGAATGGAAATGGGGAATGTGCCAAAGAGGTAGGTTTTGAATCATTCTCTATTCTATTGTATTATTCACATATTTACTGATTTCAGCAAGTCAACGTTGCCACTCCTAACTAAGTTATGAAATGTCAATTTTGGATTTGACAATAGCTTACGAGAAAAACATGTAAATTGAAAATGGCAAATGTTGTGTTTGAGCATTAAAAGAATTGAACAGATTTTTTTTCTATCAGTTATTCACAAAATGATCCATGAAAACTACAGATTTATTAGAATTTTTTAGCTTTATCTAATAGGGGGTAAAAGATAACAGCCACACACACGGCATACTTACCCTCACTTCAGTTTTTTAATGCCCGTATTTGTGCTATTAGAATTGAAATAATTCATGGAAGCCATAGATTGGTTGGAAATTTACACATGGCCTGGGCCGTGATATTCGTTAATTTTATCCCTCTCTACTCAGGATAAAATTCGAATATCATGGCCAAGGCCATGTGTAAATTTCCAACAAATCTATTAGTAATCATGATTACACCTGTTTTATGCAATGTAATTGATAGTATTATAATTACTTCTAATCAGAAATGGCATGATTACTGATTACATAGGAATACTCTGCAAATTGTAATCGATTACAGCTGATTACGATTAATGATTACGATTACCCCATGCCTGCTTGGCATAGCTGTTAATTTGCATGGCATTATCACCCTTTAATGTCTTGACCTGTTTAAATTCTTCAAGACTTTAATTTGACTTCATGTCGTCTATGAAAATAATGCCTAAAATTTGTATACACATATTATTAACATTATAAGTCATTTGAAAGAAAAGGCAGTATATTTTTCAATTGCAAACTAAAATCTCCAATTTAATCTTTGTATTATCTCTCCTAATCTGATGTTTGTTGATATGTATATACTACAAAGTTATCTTTTCTTAATTTGATTTCATTTCAGGTTTTAGATGATTGGCGGTATGTAGCCTTGGTTATAGACCGACTTTTGTTTTATGTCTTCCTGATTGTAACCATTGGTGGAACTCTGGGAATTTTAATGCAAGCCCCTCATATTTTAGAGTTTGTTGACCAAGATGAAATTATTGAGAATGTGATAAGAAAAATCAACACAATAAAGAATTAAAAGTTGAATAGAACATGAAAGTGTCTATGATCATGATGAGTGTTACTGGAATGGAGTTTAACATATAACTATTGAAGTTACTGTGCATTAGTGGTATGGAGATACACATATATACTATTAGTTGTAGTGTGCATTAGTGGTATGGAATTAAACATGTATACTATTTTAAAAAGTTACTTTGCATAAGTGGTTTATACTATTAGTTGTAATGTGCATTAGTGGAAGTTGTAGATGAAAGTGCACTTATCTCATCAGTGATGATTTGAACTTAACTCAATATCATTGTATAATTTTATTTTTGTTATTTAGTATTTATACCCCTCTATAGCAGGGGAGGCACTATTAAGTTTTACTTGTTTTTAATTGCAATACTTTATATATACATATTATGGACATTATGGTATATTACCGTTGATCTGCATCAATACAAAGGGTGAACAAAAATTTTGAATTGATGAATCTCAATTTTAGGTTATCATGGTTATGTTCAAATCACAACTTCATTTTCAATTAAAGTCATATATGATTCTTCAAATGTAAAAAAATAAGTTTGATATGTTTTTTTTTTAAATATATGTACATGAACTTTATTTAAGAGAAAATCATATATCTAATCAAATCTGAAGAAATGTACTTCTTATAATTCAACAATAGCTTTTTTGTAACCATGATTCCTCTTGTTTGAACTTTGGCGAACGCACAGTGAAAATTTGATTGGAAAACTATGATTAATTGGGTCAACAAACATGGTAGAGTTAGAGTTAATTGGTTTTGGAAGAACCAAATCATGTAGCAATTCTTATTTTTTAATTAACAAATATAAGCATGGAAAATTAATACGAAGTAAAAACATAACATATCCCCATCATGCTCAACTTTCCTGTGTTGACTATTTATTAAGGCTACAATTGATAAACTTCAGCATGAAAACATGTGGGTTAATTAGAAGGGAAGTTTTTACTGAATAAATTTTTTTTGTTGATTTATGTAATGGATTTATCATAAATGTAAAAAAAAATTGTGCAAAGAGGACGTTACATAAATTTAGTATATATGCTTTCATAATGTTGGATGAAATACAGTCTTAGAATTTTATTGATTTGATTTGGCTTCTTCCTAGATTAAGGATAATGTAATCAGAAGGTGGCACCTGACCCTCAACCAACCTATAGAAAAATAATAATCTCTTTTGCTTTTGTCGGTCTTTAAGTGGTGATAGCTCTAGATCTTGCATCATATTTGTGATGCATCCATCATCTCTTGATTTGTAGTCATTATTTATAAAATGCACCACCCTTCTATGTATCCTTTCTAGTTGGTCTTTTCCTTTCCTTGTATACATATGGTTTCCATATAATGGCTCCATATTTATGCATTTTTAACCGGATTTTTGTGACAAAAATGTCGGTTATTGATTTGGGGATGTACGGCAGGCGGGCGGCAATCAAATGTTGTCCGTGCATTAACTCATGAACTGTTCAACCAAAGCTTTTAAAATTTTAATATGTTGTTACTGACAACTAAATGAAGGTCAAGTTCAATAATGTCGATTTTGACTTTTACCGTTCAGGAGTTATGGTTCTTGAAAGATTGAAAAATGGAGTTTCCAGTCGTGTCCGTGCATTTACGCATGAACTGTTCTACCTAAGCTTCCCAAATTTTTATATGTTGTTACTGATGACAAAATGGAGGTCAAGTTCAATAATGGCGATTTTGACTTTTACCGTTCAGGAGTTATGGTTCTTGAAAGATTGAAAAATGGAGTTTCCAGTCGTGTCCATGCATTTACGCATGAACTGTTCTATCTAAGCTTCCCAAATTTTAATATGTTGTTACTGATGACAAAATGGAGGTCAAGTACAATAATGATGATTTTGACTTTTACCGTTCAGGAGTTATGGTTCTTGAAAGATTGAAAAATGGTGTTTCCAGTCGTGTCCGTGCATTTTCTCATGAACCATTCAACCAAAGCTTTTGAAATTTTTATATGTTGTTACTGATGGCAAATTAGAGGTCAAGTTCAATAATGACGATTTTGACTTTTACCTTTCAGGAGTTATGGTTCTTGAAATATTGTGAAAATGCGTTTCCATTCACGTTGTTGCATTTACTCATGGACCATTCAATCTAAGCTTTTCAAATTTTAAGATTTTAATTTGATATTGACGATTTTCACTTTCACCATTCATCAGTAATGGTTCTTGTGATATTGCCAGGACACAAATAAATATTAATAAATCCGGTTTGCTGTCGTTGTGACAGCCTCTTGTTCTTACATTCTTTGAGGCAATATTGTAAAATCTGAGGGATTTCAAGGTAAAACTTTTTTTTTTTTTGCTAGTGTTTGCTAAATGTATCCCTCATTTTGGGTCGAAAGAGATTTTAATTCTGGGGTACAGAGGGTACGAGAAATACCACAAAGGACCTACTTAGTGCACTTAGACCTGAATTAGTATAAGGGACCTGATGGAATGATACGATTGTCACAAAGGACATACCATATAGAAGTAGACTTTGTAATAATACATAATTTCAAACTGTATAATCATATCTTTAGTAATTAGAAAGTGATTGAATGTTTTATTAACATTCACCAAACTCAGTTGATTGTCACTTACAAATGTATGTATTGATAGAAATTTATGTTTGTTCAATC
Organism: Mytilus edulis; assembly: GCF_963676685.1. Taxonomy (NCBI): domain Eukaryota; kingdom Metazoa; phylum Mollusca; class Bivalvia; order Mytilida; family Mytilidae; genus Mytilus; species Mytilus edulis. Next base: position 52,204,506 of record NC_092347.1, read on the forward strand.
TTGACTTGTCTAGAATCTGCTTGTATACTGTTTAAACATGTATTAGTATGTGGTATTTTAAATGGTTCAATTTTTTTGTTTGTTTGTTACTGCCATATTTATATATTTTGTATTTCTGTCTGTTATAATTTTTTTTTTTTTAAACTTTTATGTGATTGTGTATTTCTACTTTGTTTTTGTTCTTTTTTGTTTTGTTTGCTTGTTTGTTTAGATCATTTTTTATTTTTCTCTAGTAAATTTTATACTGAGACTATTATACTATTAGTTTTTTTATATAAAGATATGAAAATAGTAAAAAACTTCTATATTTTTTTACCAACACATTAGAATACATACACATTTTAAGGTAAAGATTGAATGAAATGTAATCAAAACCCTATGGGACTGACTTGATATCTAAATGTTCCAAGGCTGATCACTACTTTTTTGATACATAAAATAGAGTGCATTGATAATTACATTCTATACATACTATACATGAACATTTCCAGAAATTTGTCGATGTAATATATGCTCAGATATTCAAGGCACAAAATAATGTTTCTCTTCAATACATAACTTTTGCAAGGTGCAAGAATCTAATATCTGTTCCAAAATGATAAATGTGTCATTGTTAACCTTACCTTTAAACATTGGAGTTATCTTCCTTTGTCTAGAATAGCTGTTAAATCAACAACAATCAATGCAATATTTAAATTTACTTTCACTGATAAATTGAAGCAATCTTTACCATTCAGTACTTTCAAGCACTTTGATTAAAATATAACAGTTTATTACATGATTTAAGTTCATTTACATTTACCGGTATATACATATTTAGATGCACCATGTAACAGAAAGTGCAATCATCATTTGGGAAAAAGGCATTATTCTTGCAGCGGCACTTTATGGTCTATGTCCTTGACCATCTTTTAGCTGCACTTTTTATACAACTACAAACTATTTTGCAGTTGAATATTGGTTTCACGCCATTATCGTTGTTGTTATTTGAAGACATTTGGTTTTCACACAATAGCCCCAATAGAGGTTAAAAAAATCGGGGGAAGGGGGAAGATTTCAAACAAAAAAAATTGGGGGGGGCAGAGGGGCCTATTTGAAACAGCATAGTGTATTGCACAAAAGAAAAAAAAAAATGAATATAAATTTAAATCACATAGCAAAGTTGGAGTGAGTAACAACCTTACTCAAGCAGAAGAAGAGGTTTCAGGGGACTATCACTACAAAGTAAGGATCCCTCCTTGGGCAAGAAATATTTCAAACTACAGAAGCCAGACTTTTAAACAGAAAACAGGAAATGAGAATGTAAATAATTTTAATTTAAAAAGGTTTTTAATTGGTTATCAAGGTACCAGGATTATAATTTAGAACGCCAGACGTGCGTTTCGTCTACATAAGACTCATCAGTGACGCTCATATCAAAATATTTATAAAGCCAAACAAGTACAAAGTTGATGAGCATTAAGGATCCAAAATTCCAAAAAGTTGTGCCAAATACGGCTAAGGTAATCTATGCTTTTAAAAGTGTAAATAATTTTACAGTTTTACTCAAATTAAGCTGTATACACACGAACACACTCAACACAGACCAGTTATTTACAAAGCTGCCAGAATTGTCAAGGTGTGTTCAGTCGAAATTCACCATGAAGTTGTGATCAAATAAAGATAAAACTGAGTACATATATAAATCAGAAGATGCAATATGAGTGCCAATGAGACAGCTCTCCATCCAAGTCTTACTTGATTAAAAGTCAACAGTTATTGGTTATAGTACATTCTTCAACATGGACCTTTGACTCACACCAAACAGCAAACTATAAAAGGCCCAAAATGATAAATAGATATGAACCACAGCAATAAACGACAATTACTAAACAACAAGCTCACGACATAGAATAGTATGCTTATTATGATTTAAATTATAAGAGTTGGTACAAATGTACAAATGTTTCAGTTCAAGTTATAGTTTCATTCTGATTAATAGAAGAGAGGACAAGAGGTCACTTATCTATCTATGATGAGTTTATTTATAGTATCTATTTTTTATCGATTTTATTATACAATTTTACAAAATGTTGTTAGTATACATTATGAAACTGAAATGTTACCAAGCAATTTAGGAATAGTCAATGAAAATGTGTTCCTCAGTGCAATTTTTTGAAAACAAACGAAACAATTATGATTTATTTTTCCCAAATATTGTCCATTTTGGGGCATCATTTATTCAAAAACTTGTGGTGCAATTGATCGCGATAGAGGCTATTGCCAATGAGACAACTATATACATATACACCATAGCTCATACAAATACAGGTTATATTCTTTTCATATATTTTATGATGGTATGATTCTCAACCCCTAACGGGAGGGATTGTGCTTGATATTCATATGATTAAGACATAATCTTTCAATCAGTTTAATTGAGGTTTGGAGCTGGCATGTCAGTAACTGCTAGTAGTCCTTTGTTAATTTATGTATCATTGTCATTTTGTTAAGTTTCATTTGTTACCTATTCTGACATTGGACACAGACTTCTTTTAAACTCAGTTTTACTGTCGGTAATGATGTGTGTTTGTTTTTATACGACCGCAAAAATTGAAAATTTTTGGTCGTATATTGGTATCAGGTTGGCGTCTTTGTCGTCGTCGTCGTCGTCCAAATACTTTTAGTTTTAGCACTCTAACTTTATAAAGTGAAGAGAAATCTATGAAATTTTAACACAAGGTTTATGACCACAAAAGGAAGGTTGGGATTGATTTTGGGAGTTTTGGTTTCAACAGTTTAGGAAATAGGGGCCAAAAAAGGGCCCAAATAAGCATTATTCTTGGTTTTCGCACAAAAACTTTAGTATAAGTAAATAAATATCTATGAAATTTAAACACAAGGTATATGACCACAAAAGGAAGGTTGGGATTTATTTTGGGAGTTGAGGTCCCAACAGTGTAGGAATTAAGGGCCAAAAAGGGGCCCAAATAAGCATTTTTCTTGGTTTTCGCACCATAACTTTAGTATAAGTAAATAGAAATCTATGAAATTTAAACACAAGGTTAATGACCATAAAAGAAGGTTGGGTGTGATTTTGGGAGTTTTGGTCCCAACAGTTTAGGAATAAGGGGCCCAAAGGGTCCAAAATTGAACTTTGTTTGATTTCATCAAAAAATGAATAATTGGGGTTCTTTGATATGCCGAATCTAACTGTGTATGTAGATTCTTAATTTTTGGTCCCGTTTTCAAATTGGTCTACATTAAGGTCCAAAGGGTCCAAAATTAAACTTAGTTTGATTATAACAAAAAATGAATCCTTGGGGTTCTTTGATATGCTGAATCTAAAAATGTTCTTAGATTTTTGATTTTTGGCCCAGTTTTCAAATCAGGATCCAAAATTATTATATTAAGTATTGTGCAATAGCAAGAAATTTTCAATTGCACAGTATTCAGCAAAAGCAAGAAATCTTCAATTGCACAGTATTGTGCAATAGCAAGAAATTTTTAATTGCACAGTATTGCGCAATAGCAAGAAATCTTCAATTGCACAGTGAGTATTGTGCAATAGCAAATATTTTCAATTGCACAGAATGGTGCAATAGCAAGAAATATCTAATTGCACAATATTGTGCAATAGCAAGAAATTTTCAATTGGAGTTATCTTTCTTTGTCCAGAATAGTAGTTGAATCAACTTAAATCATTGTTTTATACAATATATAATGTATATTCACTTTTACTACCAACTGATAAATTAAAACAATCTTTACCATTCAGTGATAACAAGCACTTTATTTTACATTTTAATATTTTATGATGTATTTAAATGAGTAGTTATTGTTGCAAACTCCATTAGAAATTTAAATTGAGATCAGTTTTGGAAAAAGGGAAAGGGGGGTGTGAAAAAAATGGGGGGGGGGGGGGGGGTAAATTTTTCTCAAATTTTATTTTTCATAAATAAAAAGAAAATTTCTTCAAACGTTTTTTTGAGAGGATTAATATTCAACAGCATAGTGAATTGCTCAAAGGCAAAAAAAATATTTTTAGTTCATTAGACCACATTCATTCTGTGTCAGAAACCTATGCTGTGTCAACTATTTAATCACAACCCAAATTTAGAGCTGAATCCAGCTTGAATGTTGTGTCCATACTTGCCCCAACCGTTCAGGGTTCAACCTCTACGGTCGTATAAAGCTGCGCCATGCGGAGCATCTGGTTTAATATGAGTTGGCTATATGTATAAAAGGAGGGTTGAGATCTCACAAAACATGATTAACTCCGCCTCATTTTTGTGCCGGAGCCTCTAGCCTTTGTTGGTCTTGATGGATAGATAAAGGAAGATGTGGTATGAGTGCCGATGAGACAAGTAGTCTCCATCCAAGTCACAGTTTATAAAAGTAAACCATTATAGGTCAAGATACGGTCTACAACACAGAACTTAGGCTCACAATGAACAGCAAACTATAAAGGACCCCAAAAATTACTAGTTTAAAACCATTCGAACGGGAAAACCAACGGTCTCATCTATATAAAGAAACACTCATGAAGTTTTGTATGACGTCCATTATCACTGAACTAGTACATATCTTTGTTTATTGGCCAGCTGAAGCACGCCTAATAATAAATAATGGGGTCACCGTTCATTTAGGCTCACAATCAACTTCCGAAAGACGCATACAAATTTGTTAATGTCCATTTTTTTTCTGTTTAACTAGTTAATATCGAAATAAAAAAAGAGCTAAATTACAGAAATCGCTTAAATTTTACTGTTATTTGGTTTATGTACAGCTTATTTGAAAACAATAATACAAAATATAGGTCACCGACGAGTTAAAAAAGATATTTCAATTTTGATGCCAAAAAAATGGCAATTTTGTTAAAAGGCAAGGAATTGCTGTCAATGCAGAAGAATTGAGTTGGGATGAAAAATGTAAGATCCTCCGAAGTAATCCTGTAACAGCGGCCAGAATGTTCGATCATAGATTTTGTCTCTTTTAAAAACAGTTATAATGTCAGATGCTCATCCCATTGGAAAAGTGAAAGACTATTTCTACAGGGTTGAGTTTCAGCAAAGGGGTTCTCCTCATACACACTGTTTATTTTGGATTGAATATGCACCTACATTTGAAGTGGATGACGATCAACAAGTTATCGATTTTGTAGATAAATATATTACTTGATCCATACCGTCTCCTGATGAGGACCCAGAACTTCATAAAATTGCTGTACAACAGCATAGTAAACATCTTTCAAAAAGTTGCAAGAAGAAAGGTACGAATTGTAGATTCAATTTTCCAAGACACATTCAGTGCATTCGTTCATATCTCGGCCTGTCACTGAAAAAGACTTGACCGAATCCGACATTAAAATTAGCAAAGACAAGTTGGAAACTGTATGGTAAGAAATAAAGGATTCAGAATTAGATGATATCTCTACAGACAAACTATTTGAAAAGCAAGAATATCACAAGAGGAATTTATAAAATGCTTTCAATATGTAACTTCCAGAAACCATATTGTATTAAAAAGAAAGAAGACAAATTTGTTTTACAAATCAATATAATGCACATTTACTTAGAGCGTGGGATGCCAATATGGATATTCAGCTTGTTTTAGATGCGTTTTCATGCGTTGTGTACATTATCAGTTATATAAGCAAATCTGAAAGTGAATTAAGAATGTTACTTCAACAAACAAAATGAGAAGCAGCTGACGGAAATTTAAGTGCGCAACAAAACATGAAAAAAGTAGGATCTGCCTATCTTCAACATAGATTGCACAAGAAGATCTGTTTCGTGTAACTGGGTTGAGAATCAAAGAATGTTATCGAAAAGTTGAATTTATCCCCGTGGGTGAAAATCCTTTTAGGTTATCGATTCCTCCCCAACAACTAAAAAAAAAAGTCGAATAAAAAAACAGACAACAAAAGAATGACGGGGATGAGACTGAAAATCATTCGGATGAAGAAAATGTATTGATGAGAAATAAAAATGACATAATGAAATTAAATAGTTTAGCAGATTTAAAAGTTTGGCAGATTTCTGTTCAAAGTTTCATGTTTTAACTGAATCACAAGTTCTTAAAAAGATAAATAAAGGCACGACTTTTAAACTGAAAGAAGAATTGGGTTATATTAGGAAATTAACAAGAACATCTCCAGGATTTATCAGATATCCTCGTTTTTCAGTCGACAAGGTGCCAGAAAAATACTATCAAAGTATTCTACAATTGTTTTTACCCTTTAGAAGTGACGACCAATTGAAACCGTCCATGTTTGAAACTTATGAAGATTTTCGAGCGTGGGCATGTAAAATTCTCTAATAGTAATAGCTAGTCAGCTTTGAAAGGTATTGTAGGTCATAATATGTCTTCATATGTGAAAACATCAAGTTCTATAGATGAAGCTTTTGAAGAGTAAGAGGAAAATGGATCACATGAAGATGCATTGGCTCAAATATGTTCCGAATCAGAAAGTGAAAGGGTTATGTGTGGTATTGAAGAGTCTGCAAACGAAAATGACAATATTGATGATGAAATCATTGAAAACAAACTTCCAGATTTAAACCGTGAAATTGAGAAATAGTTTAAGCCTACCGATTAGGTCTACGGTGTTTACTAATAAGGAAATTATACTGATGTTAAGAAGTATAAACGAAATTTAGAATATATGTACATTGTCGGAAAATATAGAATTTATTTGTACGAGCTTTAGAAACATGATGAAAAGTGAGGCTATGCCGAGATTTTTTCCTGTTTCGTAGCGAGTTCAAATAAATTTTATATTTTCCGACAATGTACATATATTGTTTTTATCCTGCAATTTACACCCGGTACTTGGGGTTAGCTGTTCAAATCGAAATCATTGCTTTCGTTATTTCAAAAAAAAAATGACATAGTTGAAACATGGACCGCGATCAGGACCCCAAATCAGAAAGAAATATCCGTCTTACCGCTTGCTCAACGTCAAAACGGGTAACATAAGACTTTATTTGTACATGTACAAATAAAGCAAAAATTTCTTTGACACCTGTTATTTGTACAATATAAAGCTGATTGCAGGATAAAATCAAAATCACATCTTCTTTGACATTATACATTGGTGTCTTGAAAAGGCAAATGGAAAACATGATTATCCATTTTACTCTTTCATTACTGGTGGCGCTGGAACAGACAAGAGCCAGTTAATTAAGTGTGTGTATTTTGAGATATCCAGAATTCTTGCTCCAACCTTGTACAACCCACATGACGTGAGTGTACTTCTGGCAGCACCTTTAGGTACGCTTCATTTAATATTAATGGTAGCCTATTCATAAATGTCTGTCAATATTCAAGTCATTATCAAAGGATCAGGCTACATTAAGTGAGGATAAATTAAACACATCACGAACTAAAATTTCCCCGAGGGTATCACCAGTCCAGTTGTCAGTACTTCTGTGTTGACTTGATTTATCATTGATATGTTCATAATTATAAATTAACTGTTAACAAAACTTTGAATTTTTGAAAAACTAAGGCTTTTCTACCTCAGGAAGAGATTACCTTAGCTGTAATTGGCAACACTTTTAGGAATTTTTGTCCTCAATGCTCTTCAACTTCGTACTTTATTTGGCCTTTTATAACATGTTTGATTCGAGCGTCACTGATGAGTCTTTTGTAGACGAAACGCGCGTCTGGCGTAAATATTAAATTTTGTTCCCGTTTAGCCCATCTATGATGAGTTTATTTGGACAACTTACAAATACTTATCATTGATGAGATATTTATGGTTAATAAACGTCTTTTGTATTTTGTTCATGAAAGATTAAGGCAAATCAAGAAAAAACCTTGAAAGTTGTTTATTTGGAGGTGTTTCTATTATAGCAGTTGGTGATTTCTACCAGTTACCCCCTGTAAAATAAAATAAAAGTGATAAACTGTATGTAAACGATCCTTCTTATCATTTGTATTACCTGTGGAATGAATTGTTTATGGTAGATGTAAATATTGCGACAAAAAGACGATTAAACATTTGCCGAAATGTTGAATAGACTGCGAATAAAGAAGAAACATGAAATGATTGAACCTGATGATATCTTATTGTTAAAACACTGCATGAAAGAGGCACCAGATCGCATTTTACACATTTTTGCAACAAATGCTGAAGTTCAACAATGTAATAATAGTATGATCATGACATATTTTTCTGACCCTTTATAAGTTGTTGCCGAAGATTACGAAAAGGATAAGACTACCTCAAAAGCTTACAAAACCTTTAAACAGACTTATTAAGAAGGGATATAGTTACGATACTGTTGTCGGGTCATTAAAGATTGCATATTTTGGCTTTAATATTGATTCACTTATAGGGTCTTTGCATCGGAACTAAACACATTTTTTTAAAACAATTATTGGCATGACACGGGTTATGTTCTTCTCATACATTTTATGATAGTATGATACTAAACCCCTAACGGGAGGGATTGTGCCTGATATTCATATGATGAAGACATAATTTTTCAATAAGTTTAATTGATGTCTGGAGCTGGCATATCAGTTAACTGCTAGTAGTCTGTTGTTATTTATGTATTATTGTCATTTTATTTATTTTCTTTTGTTACATCTTTTGACATCGGACTCGGACTTCTCTTGAACTGAATTTTTATGTGCGTATTGTTATGCGGTTACTTTTCTACATTGGCTAGAGGTATAGGGGAGTTGATATCTCATAAACATGTTTTGTGGGCGAATACCTGAAATCTCCGTGTCATTCTAAATCATATTAATAACTGTATTTCGAATAATTAAAACACACGTTTCTTCATATAAAAACAACTATTGGTTAATCTGAGCATGGAACGATTACTTTATATCACAAACTATAAATGTACATACAAAAAAAAACTAAGCGAAATTGTTAATTCCACAATACACGAACAGAAAAAATGCGTTGTTTTTCAGTGATTAACACTTGAACCCGATTGATTGTAAACACATAGTAGTCCATCATGCATTGTTACTCATTTAGTGGATTGATCAAAAACCAAGGTTAAAAAAATTGCGTCACACGAATATAAATAATTACATGTGTGAGGAGTCTGGACATAAGTATGCTAATTCATGCATAGCTATATAAGGTAGAGTTCCCGACCTGTTAAAAGTTGTTCTACATGCTATAGTTTCTGCGCATTGTTCCTTTCCAACTGTAATTTTCATGGTTTTTATTTTCTTCTTTCTTTTATTCGAAGGGTAAAATGGCAATTCTGATAGCCATGTCGTTATGAGCTTATTGGCTATCTTTCTTACACTATCTATATTTTATTTAAAAAACAAAAGTCAAAGATTCACTATATTTTGTTATGATTAATTATAGTTATTATGATAGGTAAATAAACTTCCTTTCAGTTGACGTAATAGTATATACATAATTTATTATTTTAGTTGACATTTTCTGTTCATTTCGAATTATATTTACTGAAACATCGGAATTCTATTTTATATTGAAGATAGTTAACTCATTAATGTGACAAATTGCTATGGTCCTATATGATTTACAAAGGATTGTTTCCTTTTATTACCGATAATTAAACTCTATTTATGAAGTGGAATCCGCATATGCTTTTCTAATGTTCATTTAACGGAAAACAATATATCAAGTAACTCTCCTAATGAGTAATTACAGTATCGGTAGATTACAGGAACGACAGCTGTAATTTATTTTCAGAAGCGGTCATTATGAAAAAAAACCAACTATAAAGATCTATTTTATTTCATTATATACACTTTACCTGTGTAACTTGAAGCATTGAACATGTTCCACATTCGTCTCTTTTTAGTTTGTACAATTGTTGCGGCTATGTGTTTGTCAGAAGCTGTTCCGATGTATGATGTTGACGGTTATGAAGGTATGCTTGTTTTAATTTTAAGTTCACGTTTGATAACTTGTTTTCATATTTTATTTTTTCCTCCGAGATTTTTTCTTAATGATAAACACTTTCCTTTCTTGGTTTAACTTACTAAATGATCCATTACGATACAATTACCGTCAAGTCGTATATATACCCCCCCCTCCCGCTACATAGGAATATATATACTGCAGCTGTGCAGCTGCTATTGGAGCAGTCAAATTGCATTGACGTATATATATATGTGATATACAGTCACTGACCGTATATCACCTTGTTTATGACTTTAACGATGTGTTTCCGTAGAGTTTTATTATGACGTCAATAAAACATACAGGTTCGCGGAAATTTTACGTCTTCAGCTCAAAATTAAGAAATGATGGTTTTTACCCTAAATACTTCATTTAGAACAGCTATAAGAGTTGCAGTATATAAAGAATAACCATACATTGTCTCGAAATATTAATGTTATTTGTACTCGGCTCGAAACAGGTAGAAATGCTCGGCACAGCCTCGCTTTCTACCTGTTTCTAAGCCTTGTACCATAGATGTAATACCCATATCTATGGGTATTACATCTATGCTTGTACAAATAACATTGATATTTAGAGACAATGTATGGTTATTCTATATATACTCTAAACGACTGTCTGTCCGTATGTCCGTCCGTCATTCCGTCTATTTGTCTGTCCCATGAAATTTCCGCCGCATTTTTTTTAACAGAAACTATACATTATTTACAGATTTTACAAGGCAACAAACCGTGCATGTTTAGTAGAATAAGGAAAGCAAAGGTATTTTTAGTAATAATTACACACTATCTGAAACCGATTTTGAAATAAAGTTTAGAATACAAAATAGAGTTATAAAGTTATCATTTATCATAACTAACCGTGCATTTGCTTCATTAAATTGATATCCCCAAAATGAACCGATCAAAGTAAATAACGAACTTTTACCTTCGATGAATCTAAAACATGTGTTCATACGCATAAAATACCTAAGTAGCGAAAACTTAGGAAAGCCTTTGTTCATTTTATTCACGCCAATAAAAAAAATGGTATGTATAAAACCAGATTAAATAAATAACGCCTTTGGTTATCCTGAAATCACTTTTGATATCGTTTTTATATATATAAAAAAAATTGTTGACAACTACTGTAACAATTCTGAGGAAATGTTTTTTTTTAATTATTTTTATGATTTTCGAATAGACAGAATAGGAAAAAATCAAAATGTTGAAATGGTACAAGACACCGAACAAAACGTAAATTATATAGAGAATAATACATGGCAAAATCCGTATCATATGTCGTATCATCCCGAGACATCAATATCAGCCCAAGGGCCTTTAGGCCCGAGGGATGATATTGGTCGAGGGTGATACGGCATGTGATACGGATTTTGCCATGTATTATACGCTTTATCATATATTTCAACAGAAGAGTATTATATTTTATGAACTGTTTTCTGATCCATAGCACTGGGTTACCATCAGTCCAGCTTTTGTCTTGTTTCAAAGCCTTAAAATAACTGCTCAGTTAATTATACGAAGCACCTGGGTTACCTAACAATCTGTTGTTTTAAAAATATTTTGTTTATTATTGTATTTATTTGAGTGTTTTGTATTTTTTATAGTTGCACTTTGCACGTTCGTGACGTCACATACCAAACAATGACGTCATTAAAAAAAAATATTTTGAGGAAATTTTTTCTTAAGCCAAAAAAAACAACAAAAAAACTGACTTCATGTAAAAAAAAAAAAAAGGTATGCGATACGGGTTTTACCATGCGATACGGGGTATGCGATACGGGTTTAGCTATGCGATACGGGGTATGCGATACAGGGTAGGTGATACAGACTAGAAAAACGAACCTTTATTACATATACAAAATAGCTGTATTTTGTACTAAATATATGATAAAAATTTATAAATACAATTATACTACATTGTATATTATTTCTATACACTCCTTCTTTAATTATGTTTTGTTCTACATAAATACTTAATAATATAATATTATTTACAAATATAGATATAACATGACTCATGTTTTATTTTGCATAATTACTAACTAATATAATATTACATACATATATATATGATAAATCATGACAGTCTTGTAACTAAAAGTAGCTTATCATTAAGTAAAAAAAAACGTTCATTTTATTAAGCATGAAGATTGATATTTCTGTTTTCGAATCTGAAATATCAGCTGGTATCTATTAGACATGTTCACCATAAGCCGATACCGAAACCGATTCCGAAACCAAAAATAGTAGTGAGGTAAATGTTAAATGTTAATGGTATGTCAATTAACTCAAACCTTTCACTCCATTATATTGTTTGAAATTTGAATACACTAGATGATAATTATATTACTTCAATTCATCAATTCACATGAATCTATTAATCACTAATTCAAGTTATAGACAATTTATTCGTCATGTATATTTATCATTAAGCAGGTGTCGTCGTAGGTAAAGAACTGCACATAGTTCTACAATAGCTGCAACATCGTTCCGACTATGTCTGTAAAGAGAACCTAGTATCATTTAAATTTTCATTCGGCTTATGGAATGTTCTACCTGAACTCTTCTTGCACGAATCTTTTCATTGACAATTTTGCGTTGCTCGCGGATTATTGCATTTTGATTGCGTAGATGCCTTACAGTATATGGTGTTGCAATATATGCTTTGATAAGTATAGGGTATTGCCAATTAAGTAACAATCGCGGGAAAACGGTAATATCTCGTGTGGACCGATCGCAATATATCAATTCTGGTCTCCTAGGTCTTATCAATAACGCATTGGCACTCACACCACATCTTCTTATATCTAAATATACCGAGGAAGCAACTGGAATGTTAAGAATTTTCGTTTCAATTCGACGAAACTTGCTTCATGATTAATATACAACATTAAAAAATGTAACCCGTATTTTAATTGTACATAACTTGCATTAGTGTATCTAATACTCGTTGAATTTAACTATGTTTTGCTAGATTAAAGTCAATTGTTGAATTGAAGTTATACTCCATCTAGTGTATTCAAATGTCAATCAAGATAATGGAGTAAAAAGGGTTGAGTTAATTAAACATTATATTTTCTTACCATTTACCTCACTACTATGTTTGGTTTCGGTATCGGTTTCGGTTTCGATTTCGGTATCGGCTTATGGTGAACATGTCTAAAAGTATCATTTCATTTCATTAGTTCTGATAAATAATTGGTTGAACTTTCTTTGTTCGATACATGTGAATAGTTCTGGAAAAACATAGATTGACCCTACCCTAAGGCATTTATCAAAGTGAAAAACTTAAACCGCATTGCAAACTAAAAAAGGGTCCGACATGGGAAATGTAAACAATTCAGATGACAAACACAACGGCAATTCACTGATTTAACAACAAGTCAATTATCAACGTTAACAAATATATTACTCAACAACAAACGGCAACCAATGATTTTGACAAAGACACAAATAATAGGGTAAACTATGTTCGTATGCGAAAAAATACATCTATAAAAGTGCTTTCTGTGTTTTTTTTTACTGTGTTTTTTTTACTGTGTATCAACTGATTTTGCGTCGTGCATGGACATACAACATCATTTCTTTTCTATTTATTCTAAATGTAAGAACTAAACACAACTAAATAAAGGCAGCAGTAGTATACCACAGTTGAGTTGATGAGTCATATATCGGTTGAGAGAAAACAAATCTGGGTTACAAACTAAGAAGGAAAATTCAAAACGGAAAGACCCTAATCAAATGGCAAATCAAACGCTCAAACACATAAAACGAATGTATAACAATTGTCATATTCCTAACTTGATGCAGGCATTTTCTTATGTAGAACCGAGAGGAAACACATCAACTATAAGAGGAAAACAACGAAACTACAGAAACATTGAAGTGCAAAAAAACAAGCGACTATGCAACATACATTGAAACGAACTATTAGATAACAACTGCCATATTCTTGACTTGGTCACCAACAGGTCTGCAATGCAGCGAGAAATTCCCGTACCGGGAGGTGTCCTTCAGCTGGCACCAAATAAATATATATACTTGTTCGGTGATAATGAACGCCATACTAAACTCAAAGTTATACACAAGAAACTAAAGTTAAAAATAATACAAGACTAACAAAGGCAAGAGGCTCCTGACTTGGGACAGGCGCAAAAATGCGGCGTGGTTAAACATTTTTATGAGCTCTCAACCCTCCCCTATACCTCTAGCCAATGTAGAAAAGTAAACGCATAACAAAACGCACATTAAAATTTAGTTCAAGGGAAGTACGAGTCTGGTGTCAGAAGATGTAACAAAAGAAACTAAACAAAATGACAATAATACATAAATAACAACAGACTACTAGCAGTTAACTGACATGCCAGCTCCAGACTTCAATTACACTGATTGAAAGATTATGTCTTCATCATATGAATATCAGACATAATCCCTCCTTTTAGGGTTTTAGAATGGTAATATACAATAATACTTCTTAGATATACTTAAGTTGTGATGAGAATATTAAAGCTGTAATTTATCTCCTTGACAACATTTGTGCTCGTTTCTGCAATACATTTTATCAAAAGGATGTAGGCATTCCTATGAGCACCAATGCGGCTCCTTCAATAGCTTGTTTCTGTACTGTTCTGAATCACAGAATGGCCAAACTCATAAAGACCCACTTTGATTTCATTTGATTGATAAATTTAACAACACTTATAATTGCCTTCATAATGTTTTAGTCTGTTTGATAATAAAGAATTCCCTAAACATACTGACGCAATTTACCTAAAAGAACTGACTTTAGATAAATCAAACATTAACAGCAATAACAATCTTTTACTGCATTTAGATAGTTCAGTTTTTTTGCCCGTGTCTGTAGTGAAGATTTCTATGTAAGCAAAATTTGCAATACTATCAAATTATTAAGTCAGGGATTTCTTTCACATAAACTGCTTAAAACTTTTACTAAATCTGTCCACAGATAAGGAGATTGAGTTTACCCGTTTGACGTACCTTTACCTGTATAAAACTGGTCAAAGGGAATAGCACATCCTAAGTTTACGATGATGTTGTTAAAATACGATTCGGAAAAACTTATCAATCCTTAAAATAAACTTACTGCAAATGGAAATCAATTCAACACTGCATGATAAGCTAATACAATTCAATTCAATTCTTTATTACTTTAAGCACATTATGCTTATCAGTGCAATAAATACAAATACATTTCTATAACACAACATGACATAATACATCAGAGAAGCAAATAAATATCAAGTATTGACCAATAACAGTTTGGTCCTATGATTAAGTGCATTAAACAAGAATTTACACAAATTACGCAAATCTTTTACATTTTCAGTGCTGAGAAGTTGCACTAATTTGAACGACGATGGACGTCTATAATAATAAGGTTTAATAAACTGTCTCCTCAATTCTCTATAGCTTTCACATTGTAAAACAAAATGGAATTCATCTTCAGTGATATTCAAAGTACAAAGAGTACACTTTCTATCTAACCTATTTACCCCATGATAACGGCCTACTTCAACAAACAAATTATGAGATGACAATCTAAGGCGAGTTAAATACACTTTAAAATTCATATGTTTAGTTAGATAATTCTGTAAACATACATTATTGACAATATATTTATATAAATAACACTTGGATGAAACGTTTAGTTGATCATTCAAAGTCTGTTTTGCTTGATCATATATCCTTGTTTTTACAAATAATAATAAATTTGTATCAATAATCAAATTGTCTTGGTTATACCAGATCTCATTTAAATCTAAGTTAAAAAATAATTGTTGTAGTTGATAAATCCAACTGCTTCTAATATTACAGAAATTAAACAGTTGTTCCCTGTAGCAGTTTTTAAAAATACAGTTGCTTGTGGATAACAATTTTAACCAGTACTTCACTATTTTTTACATTCTAAAATATATCAAAGGATATCTACCCAATTCAAAATAAACCATAACATTTGTTGTACATTGTTTGACACCTAATATGTTTTTGCAAAAATCAAGTTGTATTTTTTCAATATTTGGAGCTTTATGGAAGCCCCATATTTCACAACCATAACATAAAATACTGCTAATATAAGTATCAAATAAATTCAAATATGTAAAAACATTCAAATACAATGACGAAACCTTCGACTTTAAACCAAAAACAGCTTTTCTACTTTGCTCAGCTAAATGTTTTTGAGCTTTAACAAATTTACCGTTAAAATTTAACAGTACACCAGGGTAACAAAATTCATCCACTATGTCAATAGCATTGCCATAATAATACTAAATTTCTTCGTCTTTTACAAAACCTCCGTTTCTAAATACCATAATTTTTGTTTTGGCAATATTTACAGTCAAACCCCATTTACAAGTATATAATAATAATGTGTCTAACATATCTTGCAAGCCAATAACTGATTCAGAAATAATACAAAATGAATCATAATCTATTCTGCTTTACCTGAAACCGTCATAAAACAGTTATACAATTAAAAACCGACCAACGCTTATTCAATTATAATATCTATAATACTAAAATAACGAGGTCCAATTTGTCAGCCGTCATGGGGTAAAAACGACCAATCAAATTCAACTTTATATATAGATAATATAGGACAATGGTGTAGATTAAAAATTACACCACTCCAGACCCTTTTGTTTTCCACATAATTAATAGTGCCAATACTTAACAAGTTCCGGGTCGAATCCGATACCGATACCAATAGTATATTCACCTGTTACCTATTACCTTATCTGTACGTTCCGCATCTGAAAGGCGCACCACAAAACGGTGTATTTAGGATTTTGCTATATACACGGGTCATTATCACAGGGTTGACACTACTAAATTCAACCATTGTCAAATTGTTCCCTGTTGTAGTTTTTTAATCACTAAGACTTTCTAAGATAACAATAAGAATTCTAAAAATCTGGACTTAAAATAAAGGTGTATAGGTACAGTTTTCAATTTGTTAGCGGGCATGACGTAAAACAGCGAATCAAAGAATTCAACTTTATTTATAACTAATATAGGACAATGCTGTTGATTAAAAAATACTCCTTTCGAGGACCTTATCTTTTCCAAATAATTAATATTACCAATAATTGGTAAGTTCCAGGTCGACGGGCTCAACTTGAACAGAAAGATTTAAAAGGAGAGAAAATTGTGTATCTTATAATCGGTATGACTTTATCTGATGACAATACCAATACTAAGTAAACTCATCAAAGATACCAGGACTAAATTTTGTATATACCCCAGACGCGCGTTACGTCTACAAAAGACTCATCAGTGACGCTCGAATCCAAAAAAGTTAAAAAAAAAAAAAAAAAAAAAAAAGCCAAATAAAGTACAAAGTTGAAGAGCATTGAGATCCAAAATTCCTAAAAGTGTTGCCAAATACAGCTAAGGTAATCTATGCCTGAGGTAGAAAAGCCTTATTATTTCTTAAAATTCAATATTTTGTAAACAGTTAATTTATAAATATAAAAATATCAATGATAATTCATGTTAGCACAAAAAGTGCTGACTACTGGGCTTGTGATACCCTCGGAGAAATAAATCTCCACCAGCAGTGGCATCGACCCAGTGGTTGTAAATAAACTCATCAAAGATACCAGGACTAAATTTTGTATATACGCCAGACGCGCGTTACATCTACAAAAGACTCATCAGTGACGCTCGAATCCAAAAAAAGTTTTAAAAAAAAGCCAAATAAAGTACAAAGTTGAAGAGCATTGAGATCCAAAATTCCTAAAAGTGTTGCCAAATACAGCTAAGGTAATCTATGCCTGAGGTAGAAAAGCCTTATTATTTCTTAAAATTCAATATTTTGTAAACAGTTAATTTATAAATACAAAAATATCAATGATAATTCATGTTAGCACAAAAAGTGCTGACTACTGGGCTTGTGATACCCTCGGAGAAATAAATCTCCACCAGCAGTGGCATCGACCCAGTGGTTGTAAATAAACTCATCAAAGATACCAGGACTAAATTTTGTATATACGCCAGACGCGCGTTACGTCTACAAAAGACTCATCAGTGACGCTCGAATCCAAAAAAAGTTTAAAAAAGCCAAATAAAGTACAAAGTTGAAGAGCATTGAGATCCAACATTCCTAAAAGTGTTGCCAAATACAGCTAAGGTAATCTATGCCTGAGGTAGAAAAGCCTTATTATTTCTAAAATTTATAAATTTTGTAAACAGTTAATTTATAAATATAACAATATCAATGATAATTCATGATTACTCCACTACTGGGCTTGTGGTATCCTCGGGGAAATAAATCTCCACCAGTAAAATAAGGCTTACATTTATATACTTTAATTCAGTCACGGACCCGCGATATCACGGGTGTGTTCTTGTGTTTTAAAAAATTACATAGGTTAAGTATAAAAATCATGCTCGAAACATAAAATTCAGCATTTTGATTGATTGAGTTTGGATAATGAGTACAAAATCTGACTCCAAAGTTTTATGACTTCAAGGCCTGATATGAATGAATGAATGAACTTTATTCTCACAAAACTACATGTCATAGTTTCAGAGAAAATATATATTTACAATTACATATATGATTATATAAGCATGCACATGTGTGAACAAAACAAAACGTAACTTAACTTGGAGGACTGACTTTCACCTGTACTGTTTTTATAAACTTACATAATTTTTCTAAAATGATAATATTGTCTGAATTAAATAAACTATCAAATTTGTATGTATTTGGATTTTTACAGCAATATTCAGGTAAAAATTTCTTTCTCTCTAAATCTAAAGATTTACAAGTCATTATATAATGATATTCGTCACTGATTTCATTTGAATTGCATAGATGACAAAGTCTGTCGTTTCGTGACAAGCCTCGCCATCTTCCCGTCTCAATTGGTAAACGCTGACTACCGCATCTAAATTTGCAGTATACAAATAATAAATTATTAGGCAATATGTTGAGATAATTCTCAAATTTCAGATTATTTGTAAAAATCCTATAACATAGACATTTAGGTAAGGTTTCTATCTGTGACAAACATAATTGTGTGAACTGATCTTTAAGCTTTTGTTTCACACTTTTTGATACCCATTTGTCAGCAAAATGAAGGTTCCAAATAAAAGACATTCCGCAATTATTAAAAATATTTTTAGTATAAATCAACCATTTACTTTCAAAACCATGAGCAATTTTACACTCTTTACCGTTTATAATTCTGCCCTAAAAATTTATCATACGAACTTTTGCATGAAGAAATAATGGGAATCTGCCTAGTTCTGCATAAACTATGCAGTCTGGGGTTGATTGCTTCAAATGTAAAATGAGTTTACAAAATTTTAGGTGTACTCGCTCTAACAAGCCAAAGTTTTCAAACCCCCAAATCTCTGATCCATATAACAAAATTGGTACAACAGCCTTATCAAAGAGATCTAGTTGACATTCAATAGATAAATTATATGAATAGGTGCAATTCTAATAGTTCAAAGGTGACCGAAGTTTAGTTATATAAGATGAACTGCAAAGAAACACATTTCCAATGAACAGTACTGGCCGATTTAAAATGGTATACAGTTTTAAATTTGACTAAGGTTAGGTTATTTAAAACGAAGGCTGCGTGTTTAAAGATCGTAAATGAATAGGCTGTCAAATTTAAACTGGTATAATTATCAAA
Source organism: Mytilus edulis (assembly GCF_963676685.1). Classification (NCBI taxonomy): domain Eukaryota; kingdom Metazoa; phylum Mollusca; class Bivalvia; order Mytilida; family Mytilidae; genus Mytilus; species Mytilus edulis. The sequence continues at coordinate 52,224,071 of NC_092347.1, forward strand.
TGTCAAAATTTGGCGAAGGTTGAGTCATTTCAACGTGCATGAATGTGTTCTTATACATTCTAAATAAATACCATCGTACGATTTAAACTGGATTATTTTTTTAGTTAGGGAAGTAAAATAGAGACTGCGTACTGGCGTAGTTTTACAACTAAGGTGGCAACGAGTACTGCAGCACTCGCAATTCAAGTACTCGTTTGTCTTTTAAAAATTTTGAGACTTTTCTGTATCCCCTTATCTATTAAAGACATGTATAGCGGAATACACGGATCAACAATAATTCACAAGCCGTAAACAGTTATCAAGAGTACTTTGTTTAAAAAAAATATTGGTTGAGATGTATATTTAATGATTTAAATGTTCATTTGATACTTTTTTGTTTATTAATTTATGATTAAATATCGTTTTTAAAGTAATTTAAAGTAAATTTGTTGGCAAATTAATAGACAAGTAGTCATATCAAAATTACTAATTACTCCACGGGAACTTTAAACTTTATTAACAAACGCAGACGCAGTAACTGCGTTGCAGGAGCATCAGTTATACATATACATTATAATTACAGATGACAGAATGAGTATAGAAATTAACTTATATATTCACTGGGGTAAAGCTGATGACCGTAACTGCATTCACGGTCATCCCAAGATGTCGGATGAAAAATTAGGTCAGTTTCTGTATTGTCTGTTAAAGTGTTTCTATATCATTTTCTTTACAAATCATACATTGAAACGATGTAAATTTATAAAAGAATCACTCGGAAATCACTAATTACTTCTGAGAAATATGCATGAAACGGGAAATTCGATTTGAAAAAATCGCCAAGATGACCGTAAATCACAATCGAGATGACCGTAACAGAATCAGCGATTCATAACAAGGGTGACCGTAACTGCTTTTAAGATGACCGTAATTTGTAAATGATGACCGTAACTTTTAAAGGATGACCCTCAATTCTAAGAAATATCCGTATTTATATAACTATCTTTTTGTATCAAATGATTAATCGTGTTGGTAAACACATATTAATATGAGAGTTTTATCCTATAGGTAGAAGAAAATAAGACGTGCTTCAAATGCAAAGATTACCATATGTATCTTTTTAACAGTCGAGGGTTTAATTTTTAAAATGAATTTGCCAAAAGACATGCAAATGAACAGGAAGGGAAAACATGCTACAAAAGCGCGATAAAATGACACCTAACAAGCATAATGAAAAAAAAACGCGGTGCACAGCCTTCAACTGCTCGACAAAAGATTTTTTTTTGTTTCTGGGATTCCTTTTAATGACATATAATAAATACACATTTTTAAAAATGCCAAAAAATTGCATGTACACCCATTGATATTATATCGTCTTTTATTTTGTCGTGCAAATAAAATAACAGAAATATTTTGAAAATATCATTCGAATAAACTAGTGAAGGTGAGCTCCAGCAAAGTAGATCCTTAAAATAGTATTGTACGAAAAGCGTATCACAAGGCGGAACGTTGTCAATTTGTATATATACAGAAATGTTATTCATACAGTCAGGATTCTACTTCTTCAAAATTATCTCCCCATTACGCCAGTTCATGCTCACAATCGTAGAAATGGAAGCCATTGTAGGGCTGACGCTCTGCCAATTTTTCTCTTGAAAACTGATAAATTTATCCACATAGCACCATTACGATCGATCGTTATATGTCAGTTATATTTTAAAAGACAAATGTATCTTCTAGCTAATGAGCATTAGTTAATGATCTTGTCTGCATTGATTCAACTTAAAAATATTGTCTGTTCGGATGTCAGATGGAATTTTTGAAAATTCTTAAGCATTTAACAAATTTCTAATTAAATATTTCGTGGAAGGGCAGACTAAACATTTTCAGTGGTTGAAGATTATAAACCCTAGTTATCACACACAAGAAAATCATATTTTTTCGAAGATATCCATTTTCATCATCCAAATTAAAAGACTGTCGTCAAGTACTTTTAGAAAAAATAGCTATTCGAACACACCTACTCTGTTTTTGTGATTCATTAGATAGGTATCTCACTTGACCCATATATTTCATCTTTACGTACTGTCATTTTTTACGTTATAAAGTCAACCTGTAGCTTTGATATATAATAATGATAGAATCTGAAGCGAGATGCTATATAAAATACTCTTGCTTTGTACGTTTTAAAGACAAAATATACACCCCAAACATGCCCTAACATAAAAAGGTGCACTCGATTTTTCTCTTTTCGATACAATCGTTACCTGTTTTGGGGAATTTTTTCTTGATTCACATAATGGAAGGGCAGACACGAAAATTTCTGAACTAAAAGATTGATATGTTCTCCGTCCGTGATAAAAACAAAATCGGAGGTTATGCATTTTCTACATCAAACTTATAGATACTATATATAAAAAAGAAAATGTGGTATTATTGCCAATGAGACAACTATCCAGAAAAGACCAAAATGACACAAACATTAACAACTATAGGTAACCGTAAGGACTTCAACAATGAGCAAAGCCCATACCGCGTAGTCAGCTATAAAGGGCCCCGATAAGAACCATGTCGTCGACTTGATATCTTATTGTTTTTCATTACTATCTAATAGATATATTGAAAACTTATGCAAATGGTGTTTTTAAAATAAGAAAATTGTCGTTTTATTTGTTTCTATTAACTTTTTAAAATTTTGTTACTATTTCAAACATTACAGTTAACATTTATCGCTTTCTCGATAAACACAGAGCTTCGATTCCTTTGTTCTATTTCAAAAGTGTTTCCGCCTGCATATATCAAGACAAATTAAAATTTTAATCTGCTTCCTCTGGAAAGATACACATGGGCTCGATTACCAAATATTCGTATGTATTATTAATGTTTTTAATGCTCCATTTATTGGCATTATGTTTTTCTGGTCTGTGAAAACGTTCGTCCGTTCGTCTGTTTGTTTGTCCGTTTGTCCAGCTTCAAGTTAAATAAAATTGAAACTTAGTACACATTTCCCCCATATATATATATGGTAGGATCTTTTTAATTCTAATGCCAAATTACAGTTTTATCCCATTTCATAGTCCACTAAACATAGAAAATGATAGTGTAGATGAGGCATCCGTGTACTAGGGACACATTCATGTTTCTTCAAATTTTCGTCATATCGCTGTCAATTTGTGTTAAAATTTTAACGTCGATATCAATAAATATTTCATTGTTTACGAGAAATATGCAATTTACTATCATTGTTATAAATCCTAAACATGGTCAATTATATTATAATAGTTTAAAAAAGAAATTTATGAAACATATTTATATCCGCTAACCGAGCCCCTATTGAGATCGACTAACTCAACAAAAAAGCTTTGAATACAATACGGATATTTCTTAGAATTGATGGTCATCCTATAAAAGTTACGATCGTCCAATACAAATTACAGTCAGTCTTTACAAATTACGGTCATCCTTTACAAGTTACGGTCATCTTTTTACCAATCACGGTCATCCTTGTTTTATGTTACGGTCATCTTGAAAATATTTTGATAATGATTTACGGTCATCTTACCGATTTTTTCAAATCGAATTTCCCGTTTCATGCACATTTCTCGGAAGTAATTAGTGATTTTCGAGTGATTCTTTTATAAATTTACATCGTTTCAATGTATGATTTGTGAAGAAAATGATATAGAAACACTTTAACAGACAATACAGAAACTGACCTATGTTTTCATCCAACATCTTGGGATGACCGTGAATGCAGTTACGGTCATCAGCTTTACCCCAATGATATTGAACATGAGATTTCAAGTTATTAGAACATATACAAAGAATATATAGATAGAAGCATTACTGTATATATATATTATAAGTATTAGCACATATTTCAAAAGTAATACACAAGTTCATGCTTCAACTATTTATGAACAGATGATACAGATTGGTTATTTAGTCGGACATTATTAACATAGTGATGACTTTATTGACAGATTTTTTGCTTTGGTACATGAACACAAAAACAATAAATGTTATGTTATTTTCAAACAGTGGGCAGTTATGCATTGCTCAATTGACACAAAAGGAAAGCGATACACATTAACAAGGATCAACATATATTTTGTAGTCATGCAATTTGAGTTTTTATCAATAATGCGTGTCTTTCGTAAAAATGTGAATCGATTTCATCATTTTATTATTTGGTTTTGAAAAGGTACCTGTTATACAATTAAAGCATAACAAAATCAATACTTTACACCACACGTTAAAGAAATGTTCTAATATTTGAAAACTCGCGAGTATCATGGCCAAGTACTCGAGTATTAGATATCAGATATTTTGATATCCCTAATAACAACCCAAAATATATGCTGCGCTATTAGAACTGCGTCTCTTCATTGGTTCTAATAGGTTCAAACGTTTAGAATTTTCTTTTCAAAATCTGTTCAAGTCTGAGTCCCCTTCCCTTTCATGAATGTGACCTACCGAATTAGACTATTTACCGGATTTGTTATTACATAAGCAACACGACGGGTGCCACATGTGGAGCAGGATCTGCTTATCCTTCCGGATCACCTGAGATCACCCCTAGTTTTTGGTGGGGTTCGTGTTGTTTATTCTTTAGTTTTCTATGTTGTGTCATGTGTACTATTGTTTGTCTGTTTGTCTTTTTTCATTTTTAGCCATGGCGTTGTCAGTTAATTTTAGATTATGAGTTTGACTGTCCCTTTGGTATCTTTCGTCCCTCTTTTCCAACGTTTAGATTTTTTCTCTAAAAAAGTCTGTTCAAGTCTGAGCTGAGAAGTACTTCTCGAGAATGTCGTACGTGTTCTGAAAACGTAGCAAATGCTACACATAGATGCATCACTAATCAACATTTCACAGGAAGACCACTGAAAACAACTATAATTAATATAATGCAAATAACTACATACTTCTTCTCTAATGAGAAAGGTTAATATGCTAGATATCCTTGGAGGTGTGATGAGATGATTGAAGCTTTTACTTTTCTCCTTGATAAAATTTATGTGCGTTTCAGTAACAAAGTTAATCGACAGGTTGTAGGTTTTCCAATGGGCACTGATTGTGCCCCTTAAATAGCAGACTTTTTGTACTGTTATGAATTAGTTTATAACCAAATTCAGTAAAGACCCGTCTATAAGAACTGCGTCTCTTCATTGATCCTAATAGGTTCCAACGTTTAGAATTTTCTTATCAAAATCTGTTCAAGTCTGAGTTCTGGAGAACGTATATTTGTTAATTTCTGTGTCATTTTGGTCTCTTGTGGAGAGTTGTCTCATTGGCAATCATACCACATCTTCTTTTTTTTTTATATAAATTGCATTTAATTGATAAATTCTACAACATTTACCGTTATCTTTTCTTTGAGCAATCAAGAATTTTCTAAAAATACTGCTGAAATTTACCCGGAGGAACTTACTTAAATAATTCAAATTTAAACGGTATAGTAACTGGCCTTTCCTAGATTTAGATATTTCGGTTTCACACGGGAAACTCCACACTAAAATTAACTATAAAAGGGACGATATTTCGTTCCCTATTGTTAATTTTTCCTATTTGGATTTTATTTCACGACTAGTTTGCTATATATGCCCGTGTCTGATGTGACGTTTTCGGATTTTAACGAACGTAATCTATGTATAACTGATAAATCATAAGCCACAGATTTCGTAACCAAATTACCTTTACTAAATTCTTCCATCGCTATAATCTGTATGTGCCTGTCCTAAGTCAGAAGCCTGTAATTTAGTGGTTTTCGTTTGTTGATGTGTTTCATCATGATTTGTTTTTCGTTCATTGTTTGTTATCTGCGTTTGATTGTTTTCATTTTTTGTTTCTTTCTCTTATATAAATGTTGTTCATTGGAAAAGAGAGATGAAAGATACCAGACTCAAACCCATAGATCGAAATCAAACCGACAACGCCATGGCTAAAAACGAAAAAGACAAACAGACAAATATTAGTACACATGACACAACATAGAAAACTAGAGATTAAGCAACACGAACCCCACCGAAAACTGGGGATGATCTCTGAATGTATGTATTGTTTCTTATCCGATCTTTCTAATTCGTGTTTATTATCATGCAATATCTGCAACAATTCTTAAAGCAGTCAACGAGTGTAACAGTATATAAATACTGAAATAAGTTTTAAATATTTTAAGAAGAAGCTCTGTTGTTTTTTTTATTCATGCTTTCGATTAACTTTAATGATATCTTTTTTTCAGCACCAGTAAAAAAGGCAAATTTGGATTCATTACTTTTAAGACTGATGACAATGTATGGGAGAGAAAATAACAAGAACTCTCATCCTCTGTACGTGAGATTCGGAGCTGGTCGTTAGGACTTTAAAGGATATCATAAAAATAAACATAATGCTACTTATCCTTGTGTTATTAATCTTATTAATTCTAAATTGACATATGCCAACTTGAATGCATTTTTCTCAGTTATTCGTACATAATTAATGGAATAACCCTTTAGTCTCTCGCATAAAAAAAAATGGTTTATGCTCTACATCGTAAAAAAAGGTATGAAATGACTCAGAAGACTATCAAAATACAAATAAAGGAAGAATGAGATTTATAAATATACAGATATTGATTGACACAAAACTTCTGAAAAAAATCATGATATAGGTCATAGAAAATTTAATAAAAAAAACCCAGAGAAGATACAATGGGTAAAACAAGCAAACACGACTAGAAGAAAAATATGAAAACACATCCTAGTCAAATAAAGACTGATAAGAAACTAAAGACTGTATTATAACAAATTCGATGTAGGACTTTCTTTGAGATAGTATATATGGATCTGGAAGACACAAATAATGCCGCAGAAGCAAAGCGTTATCTTAAAATACAAACAGTTGGAGAATATCGGTCTATGGTTTACTGTAAGAGGAAACATCAAGAAATGCACGTCTTATGCAAGTTTATACTACAAAAAATGACAAAGTTCAAATATCTCCCAAAAAGAGCAAATATTGATAAAATTAAAAACCCTAACCACATGCACACTTTCAATATATGTACAAACAGCAAGCAAAGTGAAAACTTTCTGAAGGAGGAGTTATCTGAAATAACTATATACAAACTGATGGATATTCAGACTGACTGGCGGACAGGGGACGGTAAAACAGTTTTCCCCAACTTTCAGCTGCAGGGACATAAAAATGACTAAGCAACTAATTCCTTAATGACGCGCTACACACTAGCGGATTGGTTTGTGTTGGTAAGGGTCACATTTAAGCCCCGAAATTTAAGTCCGTTGTTTAAAGCTTTTTAAAAGATCAAGCACAACTGCTTTGACAAAGCGTTTAGATTTACAGACCAAATAGTCCAGATCAAAGAAAAGATTTTGTTGAAATACGACAAAATTTAGGCCAGGGAAACATAGATCGCAGGTTTCGAAAAAAATATATTTTAAAGTCAGATATGTAAAATCTTCTAACCAATACATTATGTTAATAAATCTCTTTTGTCAACATATGCGTTATATGTCTCAAGTCCCAAAATTCCAACAAAAAAATTGCCTGCATTTACCTTGATTTTCGTGGAAAATCATAATGTGTGCTACTTGTGTCGTCATAAAAGGAACGTTATAATTAACGAATATTTTCTTATTTTTATAATAAGCCAGAAATTTCATTTCCCGACAATACTTTAATAATATTACCATTGATATTAAATATGAATTCCCCAAATGCGTTCCACAGTTTGATTTTACTGAACCAATTTTACCTTATACCAGAGTACGGGGCGCCGAATGGGACTCTTGTGGTTTTGTACTCAAAATTCAATTTTGTACGGACAAAAGTGACTTTTGTTCAACAAAAATAAGTTCAGTTTAACAAAATTTGTATCATACTACAAATTTAAAATTTTGTCATACAAAATTATCTATCAGCGGACAAAAGTCACTTTTGTCATGACAAAATTCATTTTTGTTACACAGACTTGAATTTTGTTACCTAATTTGAAAATTGGGCGACAAAAGTCAATTTTGTATTCAAATTAGTTTAGTTTGGTTTCTGTGAACTAATTTGCATACAAAATCGACTTTTGTTACACAAAATTGACAAAAATGAATTTTGTCTCAACAAAATTGACAAAATTGACTTTTGTCTCAACAAAATTGACAAAATTGACAAAATTGACTTTTGTCTCAACAAAATTGACAAAATTGACTTTTGTCTCAACAAAATTGACAAAATTGACTTTTGTCTCAACAAAATTGACAAAATTGACTTTTGTGAGACAAAATTGACTTTTGTCTCAACAAAATTGACAAAATTGACTTTTGTCTCAACAAAATTGACAAAATTGACTTTTGTCTCAACAAAATTGATTTTTGTCTCACGAAATTCAATTTTGTCTCACGAAAGTCAATTTTGTCTCATAAAAGTCAATTTTGTTGTTACAAAATTGAATTTTGTCGTCACAAAAATGAATTTTGTCGTCACAAAATTGACTTTTGTCTCAACAAAATTGACAAAATTGAATTTTGTCTCAACAAAATTAACAAAATTGACTTTTGTCTCAACAAAATTAACAAAATTGACTTTTGTCTCAACAAAATTAACAAAATTGACTTTTGTCTCAACAAAATTGATTTTTGTCTCAACAAAATTGACAGAATTGACTTTTGTCTCAACAAAATTAACAAAATTGACTTTTGTCTCAACAAAATTGACAAAATTGAATTTTGTCTCACAAAATTGAATTTTGTCACACAAAAGTCAATTTTGTCTCACAAAAGTCAATTTTGTCTCACAAAAGTTAATTTTGTCTCACAAAAGTCAATTTTGTCTCACAAAATTGAATCTTACCTCACACAATTGACTTTTGTGATTTAATTTCCATATCAGGTAACAAAATTCAATTTTGTATGCAAATAAGTTTATATTTGCATACCTTTTAGACAAAATTGACTTTTGTCATGACAAATATGAATTTTGTCTACAAAAATGAATTTTGTCTACACAAATGAATTTTGTCATCACAAAATTGAAGTTCTCTCAAAACAAGTCTGTAGCACATAGTTTTGTAAGACAAAAATGATTTTGTTATGACAGAATTGAATTTTGTACAAAACCACAAGAGTCCCATTCGGCGCCCCGTACAGAGTACCTAAAGTCGTGACAAGAAAAGTTTTGCACATACGTTTAAAGTTGCATGCTTCAGTATACAACGAGGGTAGTGCAACTTAGTGTTAAAAATGCACACAATTTTATAAACGTGCACATTTTTAGAAAATAAAAATTTACATTTGTTTAAAAACCATGCTATTATGAGACACCATACCTTCCGTGTTTAATTGTACGATTGCTTTGTATGGGATATGCTTATTTGTTCTATAGAGCAGATAATTACCCTGTTTGCCTTTAAACTAGCTTATTATTAAATCACATCAATTTTGTTTATTAGGAGATAATATTCTTGTTTCAACGTGTCAGAAAACAAATTGATTAACAATAAATATTTTTACATCCGTGTCACCGATTTTCGTCGTAGTTCCTTATTGAATTTAGGATACATATGCATGCAAAAGGTAGGTTATTAAACATATATTTAATGTTTATTTTAACTCTCTATTATATCACCAAGGTTAATTTTATAGTGAATGAGATATTACAATTTTTCTTCAAGATTATAGTCTTTTTAATTTTTGATACCACACTCATATTTCTCATTCAGTATATATATATAAGGAAGGAGATATGTTACTTTGTAATAGTTCTACAGCGAAGGATAGGATTGTCTGGATAAGAAACCCGATGGCCGGGCACGCCGTATCCCGAGGTGTATAACTTATAATTCTTTCACCCGATGCTTACCCTATATTTGTCAACATTAATTATCAAATGAAAAAGAACGGATAGCTTATTCATTGACAATATCAAACCATGATTATTTTAGATTTGTTTTACATGAAACTCCTGACTACTTTGACAAGTGAATAGATTTTACAAATGTCAAATTTGCTGTTTTGCATACTCTCGTTAAATCCATGTACTTATTATTTTCTCGGGAAGACCCATTGGTGCCATTTTGCTCTTTAGTCGAGTTGTTGTCTCTTTGACACATTCCCCATTTCCATTCTAAATTTTATATACCGTTTGTATCGACTTTCTAATTTGTTAGGCTTCAATGATGTTTATGAAATAATCAATTTCAAAAGATTTACTCTGAATCTCGCTATTCTAGTTTTCTATAACTCGAAACAAGGATCATAACAAATCCTATAGCTAAGACAATAGCTAGATAGGAAATATATCTCTTTGTTGAAAATTGATGATCAAAATTATCATGATGTCACAAACAGCTTCTTTGAATTTCAATAAAAATCGTTCAATTTCCATTGCATTTTGTTAAATGGACCTACAACATACGCATACTCCGTTAAAATATCTTTTGACATTATATGTTTAAACCAACGTCTCTAACTTAAATTAAATCATGCGATTGATTTTTCCTTTTCCTAATTAAGGAACTAGTCATTTTCTTTCATTGGGGTGGTTTTTTTTGGGGAGGGGAGAGAGACAGTGGAATATCTATGATTTTATTCATGTCCCCACCTTGAAGAAAGAAATTAATTCAATTTCATTGAAATTTTAACCCCCACCCTTCAAAATCAAATCTTGATACTTTTATTCCTCATTACAAAAGTACGTGCATACATTTTTTCTTATCATTCAATAAAATATTGTTTCTATAGTAGATCCAGAGCTTAAAGCTGGATAAGTTGTTACCGGCTGTATTTGCCCAGACTTAATTAACTTGGGGTCCTCAATGCTCTTCATCCTCGTACCTTATTTATATATATATACGCCAGACGCACGTTTTGTCTTTATATATATATAAGTCTGAAAATTACACATATATATATAAAGACAAAACGTGCGTCTGGCGTACCAACCCTTGAACATTGTATATATGAAGAGTTTATTGTCACTTCAAGGAAATGTATTTGGATCAAATGAGCAAATTAAGTATTACTACCATTGATACAGCTCTCCGGCAAAAGAGTTGAAGTAAAGTGGAAGAAGCAGTTATAGGCTACAGTACGGTCTCAACAATGCCAAAACTGTCAGATGTAAAAGGGTCGACTTAAACAAAAAGTAACGAATCAAACGAAAAATTAACTAACGGCATAATTTCCAACAAAACAATTTACGAAAAACATATACATGTATGACAGACCAACGACAACTACTACAGGTTCTAGCTGACTTTGAACAAACATATTTTAAAAACAATATGGAAGTTTTAAACATGTAACGATCGCTCAATCGTCCCTTTACCTAGGACAGTTGTGTTACAGTACAACATACCAACAAACATTGAAATTCAGTTGCAATTTGCAACTCAAAAGATCGGTAAGATGCACAAAGCACTCAATAATAAATCTTAAGTATAAACAGTGTCTACAATCAACTTGTTCACATCCAACGCATTTAGTGTAGAGACGTCATAACTCGAAATAGTCCGAGAAACACACAACCGTGTGCAATGCCAAAATATATGTAAACAGTGTATGTAGTATGTAGAATCATCAGTAATTATAACTGTACATAAAAACCAGTAAATGTCAGACATGACCTTTATCTGTACTCGACTGTACTGAGTTTTACTCGACTATGCTGAATTTTACTTGAACCCAATCTTAACTATCCCTTACTCTATTGATTTGTATACTTGAACCTTATCTTCACCATTGAAAAATGTCTGAACTATTACTCGACCAGTCTGAAACAGTCGTAACACATTATCGACCTGTATTCGATCTGTTCTCGACTTAATTTAAAAAAAAATCAGTCTTAACATTACTAGACCAAAATTCTTAACAATACTCCCACCAGTCTGAACCATACTTGACTAACAACCTCTTTTTATTTTGATAATTTTAACTGATTATATAACTATCTGTTTAACTGATATGACAACAGCTTCAATAAAGTTAAGACTGATATTTACAGATTTTTACATCCTTTAATTTAATTAACCAAGATACAAAAACGTAGTTAAATTACCAAAATGATAAGCCTGAGTCTGGGTACAAAAAATACAAACTTATTGTATCTAAAAGTGGTAACCAAATTTAAGTGATCAGAGGTAAACTATAAAGTAATACCCCCTGCTTGGCCATGCGAAAATACATTTAAAATAGCAATAAAAAATAATAAAAATCAATTGACATCCTTTGTAGAAATTAAATCGCAAGGATTTTAAAATCCAACGGACCAGAACTACACAAGTTTACAGAAGAATGGGATTTCTTTTTACCTATATCAAGGATTGCTATGGAAGTTTTTAAATATCAAATTCTTGATGTTACAAAATAAATAGGATGTCGTTTTGAATATAAAAAGAGTTGCCTTATATGCAATTTAAAAAAAAAATCATTGCGTTATTCATTCAACTCGATCCATACATTTAGAATGTAGGACAGAAGTCACAGGACAAAAGTGTTTTGTATTTTTCTTTGATCTATATAATATATATGAATAGATACAAGAAGATGTGACATGAGTGCCAATGAGACAACTCTCCATCCAAGTCACAAGTTGTAAAAGTAAACCATTATAGGTCTTCAACACGGAGCCTTGGCTCACACCGAACAACAACACTGAACAAGCTATAAAGGGCCCCATAAATGACTAGTGAAAAAAAACGAGAAACTAATAACACTTAAGAACCACATCAACAAACGTCATTGAAAACAAAATTGTCTTCTAAAACAATTAATGATCATCTAATAATTGTTTAGAAAACAATAAGTCAACTTGAAGGTGGCTTGGTACTTAAATAGCTTCGTGGTGCCAAGAAATATATCCATAGCATGATTAAAATTCGATAATAGTTTAATTATCAAGGCTTTTGAACGTCTTCTTAACTGTAACACGAAGAAGTCTAATAAATAAACTATCATGTCAAGATCTTTTTCATACATCCGAACCATTAAAACAAGTTATTTGTGAATTTTTGTCCTGTGACTTATTTCCTCTCAAAGTGAATTGTGACTTTCTGTCCGTTTACCCTTATTTCTACCAGGATTATGATATGATTGAACAATTTCCAGTGATCACAAAATATATTTGAACATTCAAAAAGTTTGGAATAACAATTAAGATATTTGTATAATGGTCGAAAGTTTTAATATTTTTTTATCAAGTAAATTTCAGACCAAGTTAGACTGGCTGAGTAATTATCAGTAGAGCTCAGTACAGTCGAGTAAAGATATAGGCCATTTCAGACTTTCACTAATTTGTGAGGGATGTGTTTATTACAGCAACACAGACAGTTATGTATGAATTTTTCAAAACAAAAATATTTATTTTAGTCCTATAAAACAATTGTTATATATATATCTAGGACTATCATATAATAAAGAAGATATGGGTATGACTGTAAATGAGACAACTCTATCTCCACAAGAGACCAAATGACATAGAAATTAACAACAGATTACTATAGGTCACCATGCGGCCTTCAACAATGAATTAAACCCATACCTCATAGTCAGCTATAAAAGGCCCCGACATGAAAATGTTAAACCATTCAAACGAGAAAAACAACGGCCTAATTTATGTATTTAAAAAAAATGACGTAACACATAAACAAACGATAACCACTGAATTACATTCAGGCTCCTGACTTTGGATATAAGCAAATACATACAGAATGTGGCGGAGTTAAACATGTTAGCGGGATCCCAACCCAACCCTAACCTTGGACAGTAGTGTAACAGTACAACATAAGTACGAACTATAAAAAAAATCAATTGAAATTGTTATCAAAGGTACAACTTGGATTGTAATTTGATAAGCCAGACGCGAGTTTCGTCTACATGAAACTCACCATTGACGCTCAGATTAATAGTTAGTTACTAGAACACACCGGCGAAATCGCGGGCATATACAGCTTGTGAACAGTTGTAGGGTGATTTTTTGTAAAAAATATTATGTATGGAGAATTTCATAAAAAGTATCAAAAGCCCTCTCCCTTTTTCCAAAGTCCGATATTTGTTTCCTTTCTGTTAAATTCAATTATTTTCGTGTTTCTGGCCTCGGACCACAATTATTCTTCTCCTTTGCTACAATTTATCTTTGGTAAAAGTGGAATTAAATCAAAAATGTGCACCGCTTCAAACATGCAATAAATGTAACTGCTTATACATATATAGACCATTATTAGTCTAATAAAATATGCTTCTAGGACAATCCATCGGTGCTTTTTCTTTTGAAAGCCTTATTAACATGCCAATGGTAGGATATGGATCTTGTATAAATGACTAAGACCGTCTAAGGCTAATTTGAGGGGTGGTCGGAGGGAGGGGTCCTGATCCCGAAATCCCGGGCTTTAAAACATGAAATTCCTAGATGCAGCATTTAAAGAAATTCATAACCCGAAATCGAAAAATATATTCCCGGATCCCGTAAGGATCAATCCCCAAATCCCGACGTCCCGAAAAAGGTCCTGCCTCCCTCTAATCTCTATCATACTTTCATTTTTGCCAAATCACTACTTTCACTTTCAACAATAAATTTGTATGCCCAATTTATGAGGGAGACAAGGGGGGTCCCAATAACAGCAAAACAGCAAGTTGATTTGGCTCATAACAGATAACAAGGAATTAAAATGTACAAAAACAGATAACAGTAAATGAAATATTAAAATAATTCGGTCTTTGACAAATCAGTATTTCTTATTACGGATATAATCCTTTGTAATGCATTCCATTTTCTATGACTATGTTTTTAGTATTAATTTATGTATCTAGAATGTGTTTAAATTACTACTCAATATATTATAATATTTTTTACACGCTCGTTTACGGAACGTATTATGGTATACTGTTGTCCGTCTGTTGTCGACATGTCGGACATTAACTCAAAAACTCTTTAACCAATTTGCATTAAACTTTGGGAAATTGTTTATATCTATTGACGTGAGCTCCCTTTTTGTTGTTTTTTTTTATAAATTTTAGATTTTAAGTTTCTGGATAATGGGTTTTTATTCAATAAAATTGGTGGGTTTTTTTTTCAGTTTTCTGAGAATATCTCAAAAATGCTTTCACAAAGCAAGGAATTTTGGTGAATTGTTGTCGAGCCTGCAACTTTTGTTGCAGAAAGCTCGACATAGGGATAGTGATCCGGCGGCGGCGGCGGCGGCGGCGGCGGCGTTAGCTAACTTCTGAAAAGGTTTATATTTTAGAAGGTGAAAGACCTGGATGCTTCATACTTTGTATATAGATGCCTCATGTTACGAAGTTTCCGTCAGTCACATGTCCAATGTCCTTGATTTCATTTTCATGGTTCAGTGACCACTTGAACAAAAAGTTCAAAATTTTTGTAATGTTAAATTCTCTCTTATTATAAGTAATAGGATAACTATATTTGGTATGTGCGTACCTTGCAAGGTCCTCATGCCCGTCAGACAGTTTTCACTTGACCTCGACCTCATTTCATGGATCAGTGAACAAGGTTAAGTTTTGGTGGTCAAGTCCATATCTCAGCTACTATAAGTAATAGGGCTAGTATATTTGGTGTATGGAAAGACTGGAAGGTGTACATGTCCAACTGGCAGGTGTCATCTTACATTGACCTCATTTTCATGGTTCAGTGGTTATAGTTAAGTTTTTGTGTTTTGGTCTGTTTTTCTCATACTTTATGCAATAGGTCTACTATATTTGTTGTATGGAATGGTTGTAAGGTGTACATGTCTAGCGTGCAGATGTCATCTGACATTGACCTCATTTTCATGGTTCAGTGGTCAAAGTTAAGTTTTTAAGTTTTGGTCTTTTTATCTAATATTATATGCCAAAGGTCAACTATATTTGGTGTATGGAAATATATTATGATCTATATGTCAGTCCTGCAGGTTTTATTTGACCATGACCTCAATTAGACGGTTCATTGCACAGTGTTAAGTTTTTGTGTTTTGGTCTATTTTTCTTAAACTATAAGTAATGGGTCATCTATATTTGTTGTATGGAAGCTTTGTTAGCTGTACATGTCTGCCTGGCATGGTTCATCTGACCTTGACCTCATTTTCATGGTTCATTGGTCTTTGTTTAGCTATCTTGGTTAATGTAAAGTTTATGTGACAGTTTTAATCAAGCTTCATACTTAGGACTATCAACATAATATCAACGATTAGTAAAGAAGGCGAGACATTTCATTGTGTGCACTCTTGTTTATATCTATTAACATGAGGTCACTTTCAATTTTTATAAATTTTAGATTTCACGTTTCCGAGTTAGCGGGTTTTATTAATTAAAAAGGGGGGATTTTCCAGTTTTCAGACATTAACACAACAATGTTTTCAGCAGTTCTCACGAAACTTTGCTGAAATGTTTATAACTATTGTTGTAAACTCGATCCCTTTCGATTTTTATTTATTTAGATTTTATGTTATTGAGTTAAGGGATTTTATTCATTAGAAAAAGGTGGAATTTTCTTGTTTTCAAAAATAACTCAAAAATGCTTTCAGCAGTTCTCATGAAACGTTGGTGTATTGTTTATATATATTGATTGAAGCTCCTTTTGTTGCTAATAAAAAAATTACATAAAAGAGTTTGAATATTCTGACTTTTTCTAAATGACCATTTAATGAGGTGTGTGAATTTTTCTTAATAAGACTAAGAGGCAAAGTGGTATATAGGGTAGCAAAATCAAAAGCACCAATTATAAGCATGCACTTTATCAAGTACTTCGAACGAATTTTGACACTCCAAAAGCAATTTATTCCACTATTTTCAAAGGCCTTATTTGAACATTTTTTTATCAGCTGAGGTTTTTGATTGTACCAAGTGTACTAGTAAGTAGAATACATAGTTTAGTAGGGAAACAATGGCTTGAAACGAAAGAAATCTTTGTTTGTAATGAGTTATGTGCAGCTTCGGACCCAAGTACATCGTTGGAACTTTCATTGTACAATGCATTTGGTTCTGCTTTGAAAAGAATCACACAGCTGAGTCTATGTGCCATATTATATAAAAGGTTAACTGGTTGTTAGGACCTAGTCCTTAATTGAGATCCTTGTCAGATATTCCTGGCCATATGTTTTCCTTTTTGTCATATTAAGAATTGTTTTAATTTAATATGTTCGTACGGGAAACCAGGAACATTATTCTCATACAAAAAATTAAGATAATTCTAAATACACATTCATACAAAAATGGAATTTATTACAAAGGATAATCATAAGATATACTTGAATTGTCCTGGACCTCACTTCTGTGATAGGTAAATATTAATGGAATCCTTCTCTGAATACGGTACAAACATATTAGTAGTGGTAGACCCCAATGTCCAATGATCTTCAGTTTATACCGAATATTGACTGTCAAAAAAAAAATGCTAACATTCCAATTCAATAACAGTTAACAGAAAATACATTATCACAATAACAGATAACAAAAAAACTAATAGCCCAATAACAGCTAACAACGAATAAGACAATAACAGCTAACAGCAAATATATTTTCAAAATAACAGACAACAAAGAATTAAATTGCCCCATAACAGCATAACAGTTAAACCCCTTGCCCCCCCCCCCCTCATTTATGGGCATTATGTTATCTATAGTCTGTGCATCCGTGTGTTCGCTCGTTCGTTCGTCCGTCCACCCGTCTGTCCCGCTTCAGGTTCAAGTTTTTGGTCGAGGTAATTTTTGATGAAGTTGAAATCCAATCAACTCGAAACTTAGTAAATATAGTGCCGATATGGCATCCGTGAACTATGGACACATTTTTGTTTCCACATGTTTTACTTATTTTAATATTTAATATATTTCTCCAAAAATAACTCAATCTGAATAAGCATAAGAATGGATGACAAATGCAACATGCATGTTACTTATAGAACACAGAGGCATGATGATTAATTTATCGTGGCACACAAACTGAGGTCTTCTCGTGAAATACCCGGGGTTAAATAGTATAGATAACGCCAACGATAACTTCTTGTTCTTGTTTATATTGGTGTCAGAAAAGTGTCGCAATATATATATCAACAAGATCGTAAACAACTTTGTAAAATATGGTTAGTCGTATAGTTTCTTTCTTCTATCTTCCAATGATTTTCATTCGATATATAACATACTAATTACGCTACTTGTGTTCCAATAGCATACAGTACAACGAACAAGCTGCACTACGCTGGACCATCTCAACTATTTTCACCTGATCTTTTTGTAGAGGACCATACTGTTGCATAGTAATCTAAGTTGGATATGACCATTGCAATGTAGACTTTTAGTTTTAATTCACTATTATGTGTTCTTAACCGGTTACTATTAGAAATCCTAGCATGCTGTTTCCTTTTTGGTTAGTATATATCGATGTCAGTTTGTTTCGAGGGAAGGTCAGATTCGATGTTAAGAATCTGTTAACTCCGAGGTTTTTCATATTCCTTGATTGTGGCTTTTCAGGTCTTGTCCCTTGACTGAGTGCTATGTGGGTGAAAGTCCATGCCTAATGTTTTTCCCGTCTGCAAGTTTGTAAAGATCTTCATGTAGAATATAAGTATCAACAAGTGTTTTGCTCAGTGTAAACTGTTATGTCTAAGAAAATTTCCTATATATTTTTTATTGGCAATGCTAAGCTATGCTCATAGGTTAGAGAACACTTTAAAGGATGTTTGATTATATGATGCATATATTTGTGACAAAAAGTTACATGTGAACATATCACTACATGGTTTTCTGGTATCATTTTTTTAATGAAATAGCTAAATTTACATGAAATATTAGAGATATCTTATAGAAAATGCTTTTAATTAATCAGATAAAGGTAATTTGACTCTTGACTTATTTTTCAACGTAAAACATTGTTTGGGAAGAAATATATCTGCATAAAAATAAGTCAAAGATAAACAAATACTGACCACTGTTCAAGAATAGCAAGATCAGAATAAGTGCACATCTTCTAAATGGTAGAGACGGATATATGCAAAATCATACATGATCATACATTTATAGATAAATCACAAAGGTTCCGTAAAAATAGGTAAAACGGGACAGAAAGTCACAAGACAAAAAGTCACAGGATAATGTATAAAAAAAATAATCGGTCTCGAAATTTTAGTGGGGCATTGCTAAATTCATGTTTATGATTTGTGTCATTAATAACATCATAAATGATTTGGGTGACAAAAAAATGATACGAGGGAAAGCCATGATCTCGAAATATTTTCTTTTATTACGTATATTTATTCTTAAGTTTAGGAAATTGTTCACAAGTCTGTCTTGATAATATTCAAATTTATTAAATAATTATTTAAAATAATGCAAAGGATATACTAGTTTTCATTTGCGCCGTTCACATAAAAATAATTTTAAAAAATGACTTGTAACTATGATAGTTTTATTGGGCTTATCAAGTTGTTTGTTTGTATTGCTTGACTGATCCTTTTAAAATGGGTGTAATTTTGCGATAAAGATTATATAGTAGAATCTGTTTTCATCTAATGGCGATCTATAATATATTTTTGCTATTTTGCTGGTTTTATTTTAGATTTCAGGTTAATCAGACTATCAAGTTGAAATAACTTGAAAAAATATTGAAATACAATTTTATTGAAATTATTTATACACAAATCGAATATGTGGCAGCTAGATGTCTCGAATCCCCAAAAGCATTACAAGTTATCAGATATGAATAATTCTGGTATAATATTATTCATTTCAATCTAAGTGTTGTGAAATTGTTTTTTGCAACATCCTCTTCTTCTTCTTACGGGACGAAAGGTCATCTTTATACAGCCCCTGATGCAGAAGGCGCCAGAACACGACTGGTACGTTACTGATGGAGATCATAACTTGTAAAACATTTTTGGATTCTTTCTTCAAGGACTTCCTATGCAAATCCTTGCTCTCTCAAATGCGATTTTTTTAATTATATTTGCAAAATTATTTTCACTTTTTTCTCTTTGAAGCTCTACTGTGATAGTCGAGTTTGGTATATCTATATGTTTACCCCGTTATTGTCATTGATAGGATTTCAAACTACTGTGACTCAAGTCCCTATGCCTGTAATCACTAAATTGTTTCAGATACATGTATACAACTTACAAGGCCTTGCATCCACAAGATTATGAAGATATAACCTTTTTTTTTAAACTAATCATTTTGTGTTTGAGAAAAATCTTTTTTGAATTTTGATTGGCATTTCTTTTTATTCCTCCAAATGTTGTAGAATTAAACTAAGCTGGTATACAACTTTGAGATGCTCCCCCTCAGGTAACATGCAAAGTTCTGTATTGTATTGTATTGATTCAATGATTGTCCATGATTGGCATAAATAATAGACAGAAAATATTTATCTACACAACTACAGGTGAGTTATAAATGCAATGCAGGTGTTTGTTTAGTTTACACCAACAGCAGGAACCAAAAAAATGACCATCAAAAATATTTCTGAAACATAAATGTATTTCACTTTTATATATATATCTAGTGGATGTCGGGCCTTATTTTTTCCAGCTATACAGGCTAGTCTGTACACAGATTAGATTAATTATGTCTATATACAGCCATTTTTTCCATTTGTTATGATGAAAACTTAAAGCAGGAAGATCAGGCGTGGATCCAGCCATTTTAAAAAGGGGGGGGGGTTTCCCAACCCAGAGTAAAAAGGGGGGGGGTTCCAACTATATGCTCCCATTCAAATGCATTGATCGGCCAAAAAAAAGGGGGGGTTGTTATTAATTTGAATTTGATATGGATTGTTTACTGCTATTATATTCTTCCCTATAATTGGATAGCTGTTGAATGACATCCTCTCATTAATTAATGCTGACCAGATGAAATGAATGCTATGAATAGATTTCTATTGTTAAAGATATAACATAAAATATAAAGGTCACCTGTCCCTATTGTTGTTGGTCAAGTGTTTGGATAGTGCACTGTAGATTACAAGTTCTGTCACTTTAACAGAAATGGGCATTCCAATTTTAATGACATGCAATAAGTTATTCCTTTAATAGTATAGGTCAAGTATTTTCTCTGACTGTTTATGACGTCTTTACACTAAATCCATTGGATGTTGGATGTGTACAGATTGATAATTTAGTCTTAGATGCAAGATTTTTTTATTAGTTGTTAGTTGCTTTGAACTAGCTGTCAGTTAACTGCCAGTACTCTAAGATCTGTTCCTAGTGTCTTTTTGTTGTTGGTATGTACAAGTACCCGGCCACGTCCACTTGTATTTTTGTCCATCTGATGAGTTAATCCTTTTTCAAGTGATTTTTATAGTTCGTTCTTATGTTGTACTTTTATACCACTGTACCAGGTAAGGGGAGGGTTGGCATCCCGCTAACATGTTTAACCCGCCACATTATGTATGTATGTGCCTGTCCCAAGTCAGGAGCCTGTAATTTAGTGGTTGTCATTTGTTTATGTGTTGCATATATTTGTTTTTCGTTCATTTTTTTTTACATAAATAAGGCCTAGTTTTCTCGATTGAATAGTTTTACATTGTAATTTCGGGGCCTTACATAACTGACTACCCAGTACGGGCTTTGCTCATTGTTGAAGGCCGTATGGTTACCTATAATTGTTAATTTCTAAGTTGTTTTGGTGTCTTGTGGAGAGTTGTGTCATTGGCAATCATACCACATCTTTTTGATTGTTGCCAAAATAATCATAGAAAAGGGAAATTTGCCATGTGCATGTGTAACAAAAAATTTGTTCCGGCGTGACATTTGTTCCTCCGGAACAAATTTCGTAGGAAATATGTTCCAGCTGAACTAATGTCACAGAAAATATGTTCCAGCACTATAAAATTTGTTCCGGAACTAATTTTCTTACCAAGTGTGAAATAAGTTCCGGAACAAAAATCACAGCACTATGACAATGTATGAGTTTTGTTCCAATATTAAAATTAAAAAAAAAGTGAATTAAGTTTGTGTGATATTAGTTTTGAAAGAAGGTATTTTATAGAAATCAATGAAAATGTTCACAGGAAATAAGTACTGTGCTTGCATGGGGTACATTTGCAATTAAAGGCATGACTTTAGGATGAAGATAAGAAATAAAAGCGATGAGAATCATAATGTTTCATAATTTGTATCTATTTTATCATTTAAGTGGTATTCCACCTCCTTATTTCCTGTTGATCTGTTATGGGTGTTCTAATCATACATGTACTTAGCTATTGTCATTTCACAGTTTTTAAAGAGAGTGTCTTTTGTTTCTCTATGTCTTGAAATATAATTGATCAGTCACTTTGTCCATTTTGAAAAAGTACAAATATTCATCTTTAACTATTATTATAATTCTTTTTTTCGGAATGACTTTTATTATTATTTCTTATTCTACTCTTTCCTGGTTCATAAGTGTCATTTTTAGTATTATTTATTGAGAATAATGTTATTAAATTTTGCTTTACTCCACATGATCCAAATTTGATGTTTACACTTTTTATTTATTACCTTATCAATTATAAAACATGTTTTATATAATGACTTTAAACTCACTGATGACAAGTGCTCAGTATGTAACATAACTTGTTTGACCAGCGGAACAAATTTCATAGACAAGGAACTTATTTCACCAGATGAGGAACAAATCTCACAAATCCAGAACTTATTTCACCAGGTAAGGAACAAATTTCACCAACCCAGAACTTATTTCACCGGGTAAAGTGTGGAACTTATTTCATATAGATGGAACAAATTATATAGAAATTGTCTGTGAAAAAAGTTCTCCCAGAACATATTTCCTGTGACATTAGTTCCACTGGAACTTTTTTCACAGGAACAAATTTTGGCTCACACATGTACCTGCTTAAAATATAGTCTAAAACAAATATATCTCTCTATAAATTTTATTAATTCAATTCTTTTTTGTACTATGATATTCACTTTTAGCATAATTAATTTCAGTTGATAGGATCTAAATTTAATAGTGAAACTGCCTCATTAAATCGATAGCTCCAGCATGTCCAGTGACTACTTTAACTAAGAGCAAATGCAATTGCTTTTAAGCTGCACTTAGTATTAGTATTAAATATCAGACATTTTCATACCAAATGGGAATGGATCTCATGTCATGCCTGTACAGCAAGATAGCAATAGGGGTAAATTCATTTATTGTAAAAATATGGATAAAAAAAATCCAGTACCTATTGTGTTCCATTTAAATTAAGGTCGTATCCTTTGATTTTCATAGTCTACATATAGAGACCTTAGTGTTGATAGTGTAATATTATTTTTCATACATCTTCCAAATTTATTTCTTTATATTTTAGGCATGAATAAGTACATTGTAAGTAGGGGGACGAATCTACATGTAAAAGAAATTGGGGAATGAAGTATTGATTTGGTCAAGAACAGATAAATATTATTATGTATACATAAAAGCTGTCAAACTCATTTACAGACTCCTTTAACATAACATTGTCCATATTTTGAGTTAGAGCCAATATACTTTTTGGATTAATTTTTCCCAGATGAAGTACATGACACTATGAAAATCTTTTTGGGATAGAGGACTCTGGTACATTTTTTTTTAAATTATGTTTTTTGTCTAAAAAGAAATGCACTACAAAATAACTACATAATATATATATATAATAAAACAGAAGATGTGGTATAATTACCAGACAACTTTTCACAACATGCACAAGAAGCCAATTTATGAATGATATGACAAGAGTTGTTATATGTTTTAATTGTGATATAGAGAAACTGTCATCAAAAAGCCTCTCAAATCTTCATTTGTTTTTATCTTTAGAGGACTATACTTTTCCTACAGAGTAATTTTCAAAATAGGATGGGGATATAATTTTCCTGTAAATTTTCCTATATATTTATCAAATTACCAATCTGTCTAATCTGAAATGGTTAAACTGCTGTTAACATCTGATTTGATTTGGACAGAAATGATCAGTGACATCTTTTAGGAGGAGTCTATCATAATTAAAGATTCTATAACATATAGATAGAGAATATCTGATGGAAAAAGATGTTCAGATGGTGATCTCTTCCTATTGTCTATTTTTGTCCAAACTATGTATCAGATGACTTAATAGAGTCTTTGCCCTTAAATGAAAATTTTTCTCATTAGTAAAAAAAATTTGCCAATTATCTCTAATATATAGATGTTATGGACCTGAACTATTTTTCACATAACATAAATTATTATAAGCAGATTTATTTCAAATGACTGATCAAGATTTGTTCTAAACAAGCTAATATTGTGAATAGTTTATTATATTCATTGTTTTATCTATTATTATAGGTCATTTATTATATTTACGGACACACCATGGTTACATTGTCTAATATTTGATTATATTGGAGATATGAGTAAAGTTATTTAATTGTTTACCTGGGGTTTTGATGAAAACATAACCTGATAACCTGCTGCATAATACATGTAATAAATAATTGTAGAGGCATTTGTTTACAAGTGCATACATATTTGGTGTGTTTACTTTAAAAGCAATAAACTATTATCATATTTTGCTTTTCAGACAGTGACAATGACAGTTAAGTAAGAGTACTTCTGATACAAAGTTGAAGTTTTGAGTTTGAGAAGACAAACATGGGAACTGGATATATAAGTATAGCCATATTTATTTTGTTTTGCTGCTTTCATTTTGGAAATGCTACAGATCCAGTACTATCTTGGACTGCATGGACTGATTCTGTTGGAAATACTGCCAATGAAAATAGTGATGTAGTGTGGGCACCAATCCCTCTTCCTGATAATACTTCTTATAAACTAGGAGCCATTGAGTATGACAGCAGAGGTCTCGAGCCACTGTATAATTTTGCTAAAGCATTTATAAATGGGGCTGTATTTCCATATGGAGTAAGCTGGGGTAAGCATTACAGTATATTTTTCATGTATCATTTCAACATACACCTCAAAAAGATTTTAACCAATGCAATAAAACTAGAAAAACAGAAAATGTTATGCAATGCTATGGACAGTCACACATGATGTCAATTGCACAGAATCTATGGAAAAGTTGTAAAAAAGTAGAGCTTAAATCAATATATTGTTTGTTTCCCCAATCCTGACCTTGCCAAGCTAGGTGTGGGTAGGTAGGTAGGGAAAATATTTTGTTTTTTCCACAAAGCTGGAACATTATCAGTCGATCCAGCAAGCCTGAAAATCAAAAATGAAATAAATTATATTAGTCTTAGATTTGACAATAAAATTTTATGAGTAGCACAGTTATTGCAGGGTCCTCTGGATAGGAAAAACAAACAATATTTTCATACAACTTGTATGATAGGAGAAATTATGTTACCCCTTCAGTTGTAAAACTAATAAAAATGTTCATTCCTTTTGAAAGTATGTTGATTTAGTTGGTGATTTAATGGGGAAAGGACATTACAGACATATGTATTAGTGATTTCAATAGCCTTGATACTTTAAAAGAATGTCCTTAAGGTTCACATATCTTTTAAACATTTAAAGTCTAATGTATTAATAGCCAATTACCCAGATTTTTGTATGTAATTGATAACACATCCTTGGAATACAGGACATACTAATATGGTACCAACGTCCATCTGTCCATCCATCAACATGTTGTAGGATTACTCAAAAGAGTAGTTTCAGAAAGGATTAAAATTGGCACAAAGATTTCAATATTTTTTGTATAAAAACTACAATTTCTCATAGAATTGTTTGTGATCAATATTACATGTACTTTTAAAGCAGAATATTTTCAAAGTATTAACCCCTAAATTATGCATGTTTGGTTAAATGGTATTGTGGCATCAATGACAATTTTGGTCCAATTTCACCAACATTTATCACAGTTATAGCTTAATTAACTTTGGCTACAACTCCCGATCCAGAAATGTGAGTTTCCAGCAATATACATGATTGAATACAATTGGTACTTATTGGTAAGCCAAGGTTATCTGTAACCTTTTTAGTCAGAAAAGTGCACACAAATTTTGTATTTTAACAAGGTACCACGTGCTGACATGGCTTACTTAGTTTTGAGCCTATAATTTACTAATTGTGAAATAAATTGTTTTTCTGAGCAATTTATCTTCTGAAATAGATCCATTTAAGAACTGGGTCCTAAACATTTTGAATGGAAACAATATTTCACATTTTATTGTGAACAGTGATTGATAAAATGAAGAGTGAATAACAAATATGTGGTATGAAGAAATATATATGACAGATATAAGGAACATTTCAATGGATTTCTTAAGCCAGTCATTAATATTATTGAAATTCAATGAATAGCAAAGATAATCATTTATGAAAAATTACAGGTGAGCAATTGAGTCCCTTGTTTTAAGTGATGAAGTTGGTCTAATTTATTTTTTACAGGAGTTATTGATAAAATAATAAATGGGACATTGATTAATGATGTCACAGAAAATTACCTTGATGTAAGTAGAAACAGCTATATTTTTTTTGTCTTGCCAGTGCCATAAGTCGCAGATAGCGAGACATATTGGTATAACAATTCAGTTGCAACAGTGTTAACTATTTGCTTCAAGCTTTAACTTTCAAAAATGTGCAGATGCCTTAAATTATGTTAGGAAGTTTCTGTCTGTCATGTGTCTATTGTCCTTGACTATATTTTTATTTATTCAATGACTGCTAGAAAAAAAATACTTATTATAACTTAAGTGACAATAACACTTTAGTAAAGCTGCATCTTTTATTAAGTGACATGCTACACCAATAAGATTGGCATCTTCAGCAAAAATGATAGGCAAAAGAAGATCTATATTTAAGATGAATGGAGAAAATCGTCCCAACAAATCCTTTAATTATTGGCTACATTGCCCTTTATATATTAATTTTTCAATTTCTTAACTTTATGAAAAATTTCTCTGAAACTACTCGTCCTAATCTAACCACACTTAAATGAGTGACTTTGCCACAATCATCATATGAGTATCTTGTTTAAAAAAATGTGTCTGCCCCTGATTACCAATCAAGATGGCCAACATGGCTAAAAATAGACAGTGATATTGTTGGCTTTTTTCAAAACTACCTCTACCCTTTTTTATTGGGAAAATGTGCGTCATTTTGACCATATTGGGAAATTTATAATAAACCATGAATTTGACTGGAACTTCAATTTGCAGAACCCCTTTCTAGAGGTAAACCCTCATTTTAAATAAGACCCCTTATTATTAGTGATGATACATAAATAGACCCTCAAATCTACACATGTAGTCATTTTAGGCATAAAAAATGTTTAAATGATTGTTTTCAGTTTGTATTCATACACAATTACTACTGAGACTGCACTGTTTGGGAAAAAAGTTGTCTTTTTGGGAATAATTTTAAGCCATTTTTTTTTCAAATTGGGATTCTTCTCCAGGGGAAAAAGCCTTTATTCTCCGGTAATTTAAGGCAAACAATATCACTGATAGAACATAGTGTTAAATGCACAATTTCTTCCTAATTTTGAAAACAGTTATGAATAGAGAAAATCTGACTGAACAATGTTGGAGTGTGCCCTCTGTTGAATGTATGCACTTATTCTTAGGTGAGCAACACTGGCTCTTTAGGGTCTCTAGTTATTGTTTTACACCTAAATAATTTTGCATTTAATTTTCTGATAGCAGTAAAAGAAATAAGTAGATTGTTTCTGAAAAAGTATAACATAAATTATGCCAGGAATGATTTATGCTCTTGTCATAGATCAATTTATTCTATTTCAGTATGTGAAGGAATTTGCTGGCTATGGTGCCCTAATAGTGATTGGTTTCCTGTTTATATTTCTATTTCCTTTAATTGGAATGTGTTTCTGTTGCTGCCGATGTTGCTGTAATAATTGTGGTGGTGCTATGAAGCAGAAACCTGAAGATGCAGACAACCATTGCAAAAGAAGAACCTTTGCTGTTATTTTGTTTGTCTTAATTACATTTATAGTGTAAGTTATCCAGTGTCTTTAACATACATTACATATGAAATGTAAAAGAAATATACAAATACAAATTTTTATTTGTGTAAAAAAAAATCAAATTTATTGATTATTTATTGGTGTCTCTTTAACACATGTAATGGTGCTTAAAGAAAGCTAAGATCTGTGATATGACATATACTAGACCACACCAGCATCATGCATCCAATGGGGGCTCCTGACTGAATCAAAGTACCTTTGCCTTATTTTTAGTCTGGATTTTAAGTATTCGCTTTGTCATTTGATGAAGTTGTGCTGGTTTATAAGATGTGCAGCTTTCTTTGCTTTCAAAATCTTCCTGTTTGAACCAATATATATAGCAGTGGTACTCCATATTGTGGAGGGAAGAATATAAAGTAAACTTCAACCAAAATTGCATGTGATCTATTCTATTGGTATTGTATTGGATTTCACCTGGAACTTGTTAAATTCTGGTAATGTTAATTATTTGGAAAACAAAAGGGCCTGGAATGATGTAAATTTTAATCAACACCATTGTTCTATATTAGTTATACATATGGTTAAAGTCGTTTTTAATGCATGACCGCTAACAAGTTTGACCTCGTTATTTAGTATTATAGATGTACAATTGTTAGTCAAGTATGATTTTCATCCTAGAAAGGATATAGTTTAATTATATCTTTCAAACCTTATCATTAGTTATATCTTGAAAATATTGTATGAATATAAATTTATATTGACAGAGCTGGAATGATATGTGTGTATATTTCAAATGACCAGATGACAGATACAGTTACAACCTTTGACAGTACAGCTTCAAA
Source organism: Mytilus edulis (assembly GCF_963676685.1). Lineage (NCBI taxonomy): Eukaryota > Metazoa > Mollusca > Bivalvia > Mytilida > Mytilidae > Mytilus > Mytilus edulis. The sequence continues at coordinate 52,252,755 of NC_092347.1, forward strand.
TGCATTGGATGACCTTGTAACATTTATCGACATTTTTGTTTATGTAAGTTTTTGATATATAGTATAGTTATGTACTAGTTTTAAATATGTAGTATTGAGTTATGTACTGAACTACTGACAACAATATTATTATACTCCCTCTCTGAAGGAGGAATATACTGTTTGACCCCTAGTCCAAATAACTATTACATCTTGAAAAGCTACATGTATTATATTATAATTTTGTTTACGCCTTACGCGACATTGCAGGAAGGCGTGAAAGCAAAAATTTGAAATAGCCTTGCAAGAAGTCATAATTATTTGCCCTATTTGTTTGTCCCTCCAATAAAAACAGAATTACCTTCTAATTTTCTCAAGAACTACAAATCAGAGCTTCTAGTCATGTAGTATGCTATGAAGTTTGACACTTATCAACTTCCTATGAACCTAATATTTTAACTTAAAATGGCCATGTGGATTTTTTTTTTAGGAACTACAAAAAAGAGCTTTCTGAAATTTTAAATCGCGTTTCATGTGAACATGCCATAAAGAATATACCTATGTAATACGTTTTCAGATTCATATGTCATCTTATTGTTTTAAAATTCAAAGGTCATCTACTGAGTAAGTAAGTGATTTTCAGTTTAAAATGATTGTAAGTTGGACATCATCAGACCTCCTGTAATTAATTTTACTTTATTAGTTTAACAGGATTTTCATGTTTCAATGGTCTAAAGAAACATTTTTTTTTTTTTTTTATAAATAGAAGATGTGGTATGAGTGACATTGAGACAGCTCTCCATTTCAGTCACAATCCACAGAAATTGGTAGCAATGAAAATAATTGTATCCACAGCAGTTTTACTTTAATAAATGCATATAATTACTAGAAGATTAAAAAACCTTGATAAGGAGGCTTGAGGTAACCTACATGACTCAGCTGTCAGACTGACTTATGTTCTGTCATTCCTTTTGTAGCAAATAAAGCATGTTGCGCTTGCTAATTTCAACTTTACCAAAGATGTTATTTATAGAGATTTAGATAGTAAGTACCTTTTTTTATTTTACTTATAAACTACGAAAACTACAGAACAATATCTTGTTGCAGTCTGCGCCTTATATATTTGTAGTCAATTTCTTTTTTTTTTTTTAGCTCACCCTGTCCTTAAAAGGAATTTTGAGCTTCTGTTATCTGACTTGGCATTCATTGTAAACTTTGAAAATCACCTGAAACTACTGGGCTAAATTTGACTAAACTTTATACCTGAATGTTTGGTTTGGAATGTAGACAGTTGATTTGATTCATGAACAAGCACAACTGTTATTGATAAACATAAATAGAAGGGCTAAAATGCAGCAGGTCAAGATTCTATCTTCAGTGGACGTATGTACCTGTCAACTGACCCATATCTTGCTGGTGAAACTCAATTTTACCCCACCCAGGAGTTTTCAAATAACTGCCTGGTGGTGAATTATCCCAGATATTCTGAAAAAAAATATTTATATTCACCCAGATTCTTGAGACTTTAAACTGTTTTCTTAAGTAATTTTATTTTATTATTGGCAATTTCATTTGACAGCTTTAAAACTAGTGTCAAAACACTGTTAATGAAAACCAATTACCTGAGCTTAAGGTCATAGGTAATTTGTCTATTTCAAAGTTGTTTGACAAAAAATTTGAATTAATTCCCCTTTTTTGTCTTCCTTCACAATATACTCCTAAGATTTATGGTTTATTTTTTGTAAAAAGATTTAATTTTAAGCAATTTGAATGCAAATACCTATCAGGACAATTAGAAAATAAGTATCTCTATTTTTTTTTTTTTTTAATATTTCAATAATTACCATTGGGAAAAAACATCAAAAAGATGCAATCCAGGGCCTACCGATCAAGGCCCTCATTGGTAGTCCAGGTCATTAAGAATAATTAATGTAATTTTCACATGTTTTTCAAATGAACATAATAATAACCTTCAAACGTAACATCATAAGAAGTTAGCAATATCCTTTAACTCTACTTTCCTCTATATAGATGACGTTCTTTCACTAAACAATTCAAAATTTGGTGACTATGTGGAACGCATCTATCCGCTCGAATTGGAGATAAAGGATACTACAGATACAGTTAAGTCGGCTTCATATCTTGACTTACATCTAGAAATTGACAATGAGGGTCGGTTGAAAACAAAACTTTACGACAAAAGAGATAATTTCAGCTTTCCAATTGTGAACTTTCCATTTCTAAGTAGCAACATTCCAGCAGCACCTGCATACGGGGTATATATCTCCCAATTGATACGATATTCCCGTGCTTGCATTTCCTATCATGATTTTCTTGATAGAGGGTTACTGCTCACAAGGAAGCTATTAAACCAAGAGTTCCAAATGGTGAAGTTGAAATCATCCCTTCCTAAATTTTACGGACGCCATCACGAGTTGGTTGACCGTTATGGAATAACCGTTTCACAAATGATATCAGATATGTTTCTTACGTCGTAACTACAATCCCCTTCCCTTTCATGAATGTGACCTACTGAATTAGACTATTTACCGGATTTGTAATCACATAAGCAACACAACGGGTGCCACATGTGGAGCAGGATCTGCTTACCCTTCTGGAGCACCTGAGATCACCCCTAGTTTTTGGTGGGGTTCATGTTGTTTATTCTTTAGTTTTCTATGTTGTGTCATGTGTACTATTGTTTTTCTGTTTGTCTTTTTCATTTTTAGCCATGGCGTTGTCAGTTTGTTTTAGATTTATGAGTTTGACTGTCCCTTTGGTATCTTTCGTCCCTCTTTTTCACATATTTTTCCAAATGAACATGATGTGACTAGGAACATATAACCTCCTTAATCTAATCCCTTCATCTTACATTCATGTATTTGTTCAATAATTCTAAAAGATAAATACAAGGAACTCATTTCATATGACTTTTAAGAATTGCAATGTATTTTAGTTTAAACAAATATCATTTATTTTGAACAAGGTGAACCAACACCTGAAGTGGTTATCGTGCGGTTGGGTAATAGCGGGTGGATACCTTAAGGTATTCACAGTTGTCTTTCACTATAAAAGTAAAATAAAACGATAACAAATATCATTTATGTTTGATAGTGATGTATAGCCTAACAAAGGTTAACAATTGTTTCTCATATTTGATCAGGTATTGGTTATATAGTTGGGATACCTGTGAGATCAACTTTGAAAACCAGTGGTGGAGTTGATACAGCCCTTGATAGTGCTTTTGGTCTTGCTTCAAGTAGGTATTTTATTTGCTACATTAAAATGAAGATAAAGGTAAACGGATCCATACGATATTTGTTGCCTTTTAAAGAGTAAGATTTAACACTGTTCAGTTTTCACTTTTAAATACATGTACAGTACTCATTTGGGATTAATATAAAACAATTAAAAATTTTATGCAGTACTTTCTTGTAGTTGTGATTAATCATTCATTTGTTTAGAGTTACAAAGCTCAGAAATGAATTAAGGCAACTAAAATTAATTATAGTAGATTTGTATCCAACTTGTGGAAAAAAATTTGACAGGTGGGAGGATTTTGTTGTTTTAATTTTTATTTCCTCTGCAACTTTATCTTTATAATATGTTTTCATATGTACATAATGCAATGGTAAATTAATAAGAATTGTTTGATGTACAATAAAGTTGGTTATCTAAGTCCCCAACATGAAAAATGTGCAACAATACAATTTAGAAAACTAATAGCCTAATTTATGACATAACATTTTAAGAAAAACAATATCTGTGGATTTAATGTTATTTGTTGGATACCAATTTTTCATGGATTTCATGGAGACAGGTGAACAACAAAATTAAATGTTCAATGAATAACAAGTTTTCTATAGGCTTGTATGCAGACCTTGGCAAAACCATGAAATTAAGTAATATAACAACAAACATGTAAGTTTTCCTTATACCATGGAAATTGGTACCTATTGAAGTAAAAAAATCTACAGTATGACAGACACAAAACAATGTTTTGTTTTAAGATTTGATATGTTGTTTCTGATGATCAAATGGAGGCCAAGTTTGAATTTAAGGATTTTTACTTTTACCATTCATTGCACGGCATTAGTGATATTGTAGTAATTAGAACCAAGCAGAATGGTTGTGCATGCAAAAATGCAATCCTATTTGATTGCAGGATGATTGCTTTTCAATACTAGATAATCATGATTAGATAGCAGGATGAGCAATTTGCTTGGAGATGATTACAGTTCCATTTTAGAAAAATCACACTTTATTAAGGGTTTTAGGGGTTTTACTATGCATTCCTTGTTGAGCCTGCAACTTTTGTCACAAAAGATACATAGCAAATCCTACATTTTGTCATTGTCGTCTGCTCAATGCTGCAGCGTCCACAAATATTCACTCTATGGTTAAAATTTAAATAACCTTCTTAAGCTGTCCTGGATTTCTACCAAACTTGTACAGAATCTTGTATATGATCATAAGAGCGTGTCAAGAGGTAAATTTTGTAAAAAAAATCCTGTTTTATCTGTATTTTACTTATAAATGGACTTATTTCCTTTCTCAATTTTATTAGTTTTTTGCCAGTTAACATTACATTCACTCTGTGTTCATGGTGTTTGTGGTTAAAGTTTTGAAAATTCTAATAACTTCCTTAAACTACCCTGTAATTGTACCAAGTATGGACAGGTTCTTGTTTATGATCAAAAGCTAGTGTACATGTCTAGAAGGAAATTTTGTAAAAATATATTTCTTGTTTTTCTGTATATTACTTATAAATGGACTTACTTTTTCTTCCAGTTAACATTACATACAGTCTGCAGTTGAAGTTTTAAAAACATTTATTAGATTCATAAACTTTCCTGGATTTTTAACAAAGTAGGACAGAATCTTCTTACAATGAAAAGATAATTCTAGAGGAAAAATATTTCCTCATTTTTGTTGAGCCTGTGACTTTGTTGCAATACCAATACATAGCGATCCTACATTCCACCATAATCTATCAACCAAACCTTATCACAATGAAAACATAGACAACAGGAAGAACACTTACAAATGTTTTGACAAGCTTATCATCAAGTAATTTTTATCCCTCAGAAATATGGGAAGCTATAATACTGACCAGTGATCTCTTTGGATAGCTAGGGAGTATGTGTGTTTGTTCTAATAAAAACACTCTTTTTTTTGGAAAGATTGGAACTATTTCTAAATCTTTCCTTAGGCACTGAACTCCCTAACAAAATCACAGGTTAGCTACTATTACTACATATGTATTCACACTGAAATATAGTTCCCTATAGTTCTCATGTATGTGCACACAATATACATATAAACTGTTAAAAAAAAATGGTTATATTTTTGGGGCAGATCATTCAAGAATGTATGTCATTAAGGTGTGTTGATGGAAAGACTTTTTTAAAACATTTTGATCAGGTAGTTCAAGTTGAGTATTGATACAATACTAGATGATTGACAACTGTCATTATCATCAACCATTCAGGGACAAAGAGGGACGAAAGATACCAAAGGGACAAGGTGAACCATTAATTACAATGCCCCACCTTCTAAACTGTCAATCAAATTGACCACATTACTTATCAACCTCAGTCTTACATAATTATATAGAACTTTAAATATACATCCCAATACACAAATAACAATGAATATTTGACCTCATAACTGAATACACAAATGTGATTCAGATTCAATATTTTATTAAAGTCTCACCACATACAATTACATATATTTACACAATAAAATATTCATACAGGTACATAAAACATACATGTATAACAACAAACTTTAAATTCACATTGTATGTGCCAATCTTAAAAGATTTATGAGAGACTGTATAATCAATATTATTAAAAAAACAATAAAATATTGTACATATTATTATTTATAATATATATTTGCTTATGAATATCATTAAAATACAGCATAGTCAAAAGAATATTAGATGTGTGATATATAAGGATGATTGATTTATTTCTTTTGATCTACATTACATAAAGTGATTTTGTAAATTATGTCTGAAAGATAAATGATTAATTAAGGATTCACAAGACTTTTAAAAAAAATGAAATATAAATTATATAAATATGAATATATAAAAGGTATTCAAGGAAGGCCTTACCTATAATTTACTTGATAAATTCTCAATGATCATGTGCAATTAATCAATAATTAAGGTCAGTTCACTTTTTTTTTTATCAGTAATTGGCTTGTAACAGTTTTAAAATTTTAAAAATTTAAATTATAGCAAACTATTTTTATTAGTTTATTCCCCATCAATCATATTATGTCTATTTTAGTCATTTTAATTTTAATTTTTATAAGAAGAGAATATATATGTTTGCAAACAAGAAAAAAAACACATTTCAATAAAATAAGTTTTTTTTAATTTGTTTACATTGAAAAAGTACATGTTCAATGCCCTGCACTGAAAAATAGTTTTAAAATTGATCAAAAGGCACTCTACAACTTTTAATTTTCAATGTCATATAACCTTTGTTTCAACTTACAAAATGCCCCAACAACATTTTTAGATTAATTTTTATTGACACTTTAAAGTTCTTAGCTGTTGGTCTAGATCTTATGTCTTTCAAGGGTAGTTGGTAACATTTACTAGAAGAATTTTCAGCAATAGTGCTTTATTAATATTCTTTTGTCCCCACCATACCTTAATATGAAATAATTCAAACTACTCTTCCAATCTTTCCATGAGTGATTTCCATCACTTTGATTATACTTCATTTATAAAAAAAAAAGTATCAATAGAAATTTGGCATCACAAGGTAAATCTTGAAAGGGCATAGTGTTACCTGATAAATGATGAATGCATACCTTTAAGAATAACTGTTAATGAGTTTCTATCAATTAGCTGCCATATGGCATATTTAAAAAAAGATATGAAAATTTACATACTTTGTCTCCCTGATTCTGCAAAAGGTCTAGTTGACCATTGGTTAATTGACGGATGACAATGGTGATGTATGATATTCTTAAGAAATTATGAGTGATGACTGTATTTGCCATTAAAATGAATTCCTCCTGACTTTTAAGATATGTTTGAAATCAGGTATAGAAAACTGCTACTTTGAAAAAATATATAGTTATTTTAAATATATAGTTATTTCTTTTCATATTTTTGTAGAAGTGGATACCATTGCATTAGCACTAATCGATCTGAATACAAGTATATCACATCTACAAAGTAATGCAACAACATTGGAATCTGCTGTAAATCAACTGGGGACGGATATCAGAACTGATATAACTGCATGCGGAGTTTGTACTGGAGCACCAGATGTATCAGAGTTAAATGTTACAATAGATGCTAATGCTGTAGGTATTTTCTTTTGAAGTTCAATGTAAATATGCTTCAAACTAGCTTTAAAAAAGTGATCAAAAATACCTGGGCTATGACTTTATGCCAGATACATGATTTCCTCATAGTTTGGAAATTTGAAAGCTTGACTTAGGGATAATGATCCAGCGACAGCTAGCTGCGACAGCTAGCTGCTACAGCTGTGCTGTTAGCTAAATTCTTAAAAGCTTTATATGCACCTTATATGATGTTCATGTTAGGCTCAGGTTTTATTTTACCTTGACCTCATTTTCACAGTTCATTGCTCAGTGTTAAGTTTTGTGTTTTGGTCTGTTTTGCTTAAACTTGTTGTATGGTAGATTTTTAAGCATTATATGTCTGCCCCGCATGGTTCATCTGACCTTGATATATAAAAAAGAAGATGTGGTATGATTGCCAATGAGACAACTATCCACAAAAGACCAAAATCATACAGACATATCAACATCAATGATAAGTAAAGAAAGCGAGAGATTTCAACATGTGCACTCTTGTTAACAATATGTTTTGGCTATTATCTTGAAACATATAAAAGATAAATATCTCGACACTATAAAAGCAAAAGTGATCTGCAAGATAAGATAAGATCTACAATAAAGGAAATTTGTTCAGAAATTACTTGTAGACTCTGTTTAAACTGAGGGATTGCCCTTAAATGATAATTTAAAAAAAATTGTATTTTTAAATTTTGTGCAAGACAAAACAGGATCAGCAATACAGGATAAACTATATATATATTTGGATATCCCTTGTTAATGTACTTTCACCTTATTTCTTTAGTTTCCAGATATTTCTGACCAGATAAATAAAATCTCTTCAGTGCAGTCACAGAATTTGACAGGAATTGTTGTTGATGTAAGTATATCTATATGTATAGATAATTATAAAAACAATGCATATGTGGTAAGCTTGCTAATGTCTTACACATATTCTACTCTATAAAACTCATTATCAATTTATGAAAGAATCAAATCAAGGAAACAAACAGGAATTTAGGGAATCCAACAAACCTCAAAAGGATCTGTCAACTAGGTTAGCAAAAGGTGTGTTATTCCTGGGAAATGAAAAGATCATTGGAAAGTCAAAATCATAAGGTATACCATATTCTAGTTTGAAGTCATTCATCTGTGTCAATATAGAAGCATTATGCCATACCTGCTTATTTTGTAGTGTCTTTAATTTCAAGTTCACTGACTTATACCTGGTGTCAGCACTCATAGAAATGTTTGTTATTGAGTGACAGAACATCATCAATATACTGTAAATTATGTCATGTATTTACAATGTGATTTTACAAGAATACCCAAAACTGTGTTAAATTGTTGTGATTTTGAATAAAATCTGCATACAGATCTATTTTAGTCATCAAAATGAAAGTTTTTATTATTGCACTACTCACCCAGTCTCATTATTGACATTAATAAAAACCTTGGAATATTTTCTGAGTTGATGATATCAAAAAGTGAAATAACAGAAATTTGCAATTCAGTTGATAGTTGATTTATCCCTGCCATTTATTGTCTGTTGAAGTTTTCAATATAATAAAACACTTACTGACTGGATATTCATGGAATAGTAAGTTTATTGTCCCCCCGAAATACATGTACAACTTTGTCCTTGGCTTTGCCTCAGGGCAATAGTTGCACATGCACCTCAAGGAACAATAAACTTACTATTCCATGGATATCCAGTCAGTATTAAAGTATTTTATTAAAGTCAGTAAGTTTCTGTGTTGAAGGCCATACTTTGACATTATAATGGGTTACTTTTACAAATTGTGACTTGGATAGAGAGTTGTCTCATTGGCACTCATACCACATCTTCTAATATCTATTTCATGATTTTTTTGGCATAAAAAAAGGGGGGGATTTGTTGAATACATCATATTTAAATTATAATGATTTTTATGACACAAACAGGACATTCCTTTGGTATTTAAAAATGAAGGTATTCCAGTCTGAGACAATAAATAGATGCTAGAAATTTCAATATGATAAATGAAATCAGATTTATGTTTCCAAGTTTCCTTTGGTTATCAAGTGTCAGTAGTTTTATCATATTTTATAATGTTTACAGGTTAAATAGAATTAACACAATTGATTATTGTTTTACTGCTTATATTTGATATAAAGTTAATTTGTGACTTGTGATATAAACCAAATTAATTTTGTACTTATTTTACAAGAAGCATATACATTTTGGAAAATGCTTTTTCTAGTGCTATCTTGCTTTGGTTGAATTTGATTTATTGAGTATCACACCCTTTTCCTAGATCAACAAGCATTAGTCCCACATTTTTAGTCTTTTATCTGAAATCAATGTCATGTTATATATTTTACATAAGGCTAAGCAAGGATTTGAAGACATTCCATGGACTGTTGAAAATGAGACAGCAACAGTGGTAGCAGGTTTGTTTTCTTACATAAGTTATATTTCTGCTGCCAATATTAAAGAATAGAATTACTTATAAACATGTGTTAAATTAAAAGAGGGACAAAAGATACCAAAGGGACAGTCAAACTCATAAATCTAAAACAAACTGACATTGCCATGGCTAAAAATGAAAAAGACAAACAGAAAAACGATAGTACACATGACACAACATTGAAAACTAAAGAATAAACAACACGAACCCCACCAAAAACTAGGGGTGATCTCAATTGCTCCGGAAGGGTAAGCAGATCTTAAATTAACTTGACATCAGTACACAAATTTACATTTTGTGGATTATTCTAAGTAAAATCTTTTTTGAAAATTACTGAATTCTTCACAATTTCTGCATTTGCACTAGATTTTAGACGGTGATTTGATGATGATATATAACATATATGAAGGTTGAGACTGAACACGAATGTGGCTACTTTCATTTCAGACACAAATTATCTGAAAATGGATGTTTTGTGGCAAATTTGATTAAATTTTCATATACATATATAAGCCTTAATTTAGGCATCTGTGATAACCAAATAAGTTTAAATCTTTTACAAAAACTAATTAAATAAACTAAAGAAGATGCTTAAGTGTTTAAAAATTGTCAAAGGTTTTATAATAGATGTACTTCAAATTTTATGCCATTATTGTCTCTCACCGGACAATCTCCTGTTTAAAAGACTTTATGTATTTTGAATTTTTGTTTTAGTCATAGTTTTCCTTTCAGATATAAAGAAAACTGTAAATGATCTATCAGACCAAATTCAACCAATTATTGATCAGGCAGACAGTTTTAAAAACGATGTGAGTAATTCAAGAACTGATTTCATTTGTTAAACTTCAGCTGTAGGAACTTGAGTGTAGTGTTAGCTGATGACCTCAATGTTAGATAATTTTAAAAGTTTAAAGTAATTTTTTAATGTAAATAAATAAAAGTTTAAGCTAATCAACAAACTCAAAGAGAAAAATGATGTCACAGAGAAACGTTTTGAAAAGTTAATTATGTTTCAAAACTCTCTGTAGTCGCTAGTGAACTAAGATGTAAGGGCTATTCCAGAAAAAAATGTGTGGGGGGGTTGGAAGGCACAATATATCAATAATACATGGGTGATGGGTATCAAAGCAACTTTTCACACTATAATGCACTATATTCTCAATTACAATTGTCCGGGTGGCGAGTGCTGACTAAAACTGCCTTCCAACCCCTCCATACATTTTTTTCTGGAATAGCCCTAAGGATATAGTTCCCAGTAGTCCAGTCAATCTAGCATACATTTGACCCTAACCTTAAAGTAATTGCAACAGAAGATTTTAAATTTTAATCTTAAGCATTATATCCCAAATATACACAGAAGTCCCATAAATCTTACTTGAGGAAGACTAAAAAAAATCACGATTTAAAATTCCCTATGGCGATTTGCGTTGAAAAGGGAGATAACTCTGCAAAAAAGGCAGAAATATCAATAAAAATTGATATAAAATTATAACTTTACAGCTTTTATTCAACAGAATGCATTGATTCTTGATATTTTAGCCGTCTATAGAGTATAACAAACAACTCTATAGGTTGCACTTTGTAAATACAGCTGTTTCTCAAAACACGCCTCTTTTGGGGAGATCTTAAATATTCATAGAAAATTAATTTTGTTTACATACTGGTTCACAGTTATGCTCTCTGTGTTCCATCTCACAGAGACATAGCTTGGGTATGTAACCAGTAAATTTACATGTGCATATTGTTTACATTGAAATCTGTGGTAACCTTTCATTCAAGGTAGGGGTAGTTAAGAAAATTAGTGTTAGTTTAACTCTGAGAAGTTCAGGGCATATAAACGTTGAAAATATGCCGCACAGCCCTATATTTTGACGGTTGAAAAAAATTGTGGTGCATATGAACTTTCAATTCTAGGATAAGATTTTTTTCAAAACTTCATAGTAAAAGTGGTACAGTTTTAGCCGTAAAAGGAGTTCCTATGGGAAATTGCATTGTCAATATTTACAGAAATGCAACCTATTGGTGTTTTCATATCTTTTATCAAGCTACAATCTAGATTTCCTAATTCATTAGTTGACCATTTATTAAATTTTTTCAACATGTCAAGGTAAAGAATCTCAAATTTAGTAAAAATAATTAAGCGTATATTCTTCTTTTTGTGGTTTAAACTTTCTTTAAGCAAGTAAGATGCTGAAAAAATATAATATACAGATATAAACAATACCAAATTTTCACATTATTTTTTCAAAATGTTCACAAAGCCACATATTTGAAATTTCATTTCTTAAATAAAATGCACCATAAAAAATAAAAATACCCACAACAGTTTGGTTTTGTACATTTCATGAACAGAGGATTACATAATATATTCAAATATGAACTTATAACCCCATCCAAACATCATACTTTACCTAAATTTAAAGACAATCAACCAAAAACTGATAAAAAAAGATTCATTTTTGCAGAGTTATCTCCCCTTCCAATGTTAATTTCCATAGGGAATTATAAATGCTGATTTTGAGTTTTCTTCAAGTTAGATTTTATGGGACTTTTTTCTGTGTATATTTGGAGCTTAATGCTATAGATTAGAATTAAAACATTTTCTGTTGCAATTAGTTTGAGTGGACTATAGCTATATTTTTTAACATGGAAATTACTCACTGAAAAGATGTAGCTTTCATTAATAAAAAATAATACAACTTTATAAAACTCAATTTAAAGATCAGACAACTTAAAAAAATCAATGGTTTATTGTTCCTCTTTTGTCATGGTATGTTATTACTGAAGACTGATGCTAATATTACACCCCCTCGATTGCTTTTATATTGTATATATTTCCCCTAGTCCGTCTGTTCATCCCAAAAAAAGATTTCAGTCACACTTTACTTAGCACTACTGATCAGAATTAATTTATAATGGTAAGCTGCTTGGTGCTGGTAAATTGTAAAAACATTTTTTAGAATCTGTCAGATATCTACTATTTGTTTTTTTATGGCCCCTCAACGAAGTTGTCGGTGCCAAATAGTTTAACCCTTGTCCATAATTCCGTCATTCTGTAATTCTGTAATTCTGTTATTCCGCAACAAACCATTACAGTGTTCTCCCCAGGGCCTTTTAGCATCATGGTAATGTGATGCTATAATCTTAAATGTGATGCTATCTGAATTGGTTTTCTTTAAAGATTATGTTATGGATGTGATGCTATAATTTTTAGAAACAAGATAGTATTTCAATTTCACCTGTTGACCAGGATGCTTAAAATGAAATATCTGGGGAGAACACTGCATTATACAGAGTTTTTTTCTAAATGCCTTCAGATATTGTACTGATTTTTGGTATGTGAGTTAACCATGATGAGTTACAGATCAAGTTTAAGTTATGTTCTGCTCTGCTAATTTTTGCTGGACTGATAAATTGTTGAAAATCACAGTTTTACAGACTTTTTTTCCAAACACTTTCAGATATTGGAATGATTTTTGGCATGTGAGTTAATCAATATGAATCACAGATCAAGTTTTAAGTTTTGTTTTGCTCTGCTAATTTTTTGCCAAAATTAAGGGCTATGGACTGATAAATTGTTGAAAATCACAGTTATACATAGTTTTTTCTAAACGTTTTCAGATATTGGGCTGATTTTTGATATGTGTGTTCACCATGATGAGTTACAGATCAAGTTAAAGTTTCATTCCGCTCGGCTAATTTTTGCCGAAATTACTGGGTTTTAACTTTGATAAATTGTTGAAAATCACAGTTATACAGACTTTTTTTCTAAATGCTTTCGGATATTGAGCTGATTTTTGGTTTATGAGTTACCTACCCATGATGAGTTTCAGATCAAGTTTAATTGTCTTTCCACTCCGCTTATTTTTGCCAAAATTGAGGGTTTAAAACTTTGAAAATTGTTGAAAATCACAGTTATACGCACTTTTTTCCTATACGCCTCCAGATTTTGAGCTGATTTTTTATATGTGAGACTTCCATCATGTTTGTGTCCACAAGTGTTATTGAAATTGCAGATTTTTCAACTTTTTGAGATGGGGCCATTTGTGTCGCTTTGACACATCTATTTTTTATTTTTTTTTATATGCCCATTAAAGGTAAGGAGGGGGGAGGATTTTCCAATTTTCTTACTATAACTCAAAAATTTTCTTTTTCGTCTTTAAGCTGCAAAATTATAATACACAGAAACTTATATAAGGCAAAAAGGATGAGCAAGACAGAATCTTCAAATAAGTCGAACATTAAAATCTTCAGATGAGATCTTTTTGAAATTATTGTCTGTTAATGAAGATTGTTCCTAATTTTTTTTTATTTTTGCCTATTAATTATCTCGAAAATTATAATAGATGTTTTCAAAGTTCATATCACAATAACTCCATTCATTTTCTAATTTTCAGACAACTGGAAGTTTCAGCATCAACACATACAAAGATATGCTAACAAACTTTACAAAATATGCAGTAGACTATGATCAATATAGGTAAGATTAGTTTGCTTCTAAAATTGTAACATCATTGCAAATAGCTATACTTCAGCAATAATATATTGTAACGGAAATTCTCTTATGATTGTAGCCGTTTTTCTATTCCATGAATAAGAGTAAATTCAAGAAGAAATGTTTCACATAACACACACAATGAAGGCTATACCAATGAGTCATACATACCACATATGTGGTGAAATTGTTATTTGCGAATTCTTTCTCAAAACTGTTTCCAGGGACAGAGATGCAAATTATTGCTTTTGAAAATCAGTCTTTAATCTTTCTGTGGAATTTATGATAATACATATATATTTCTTTATTGCAAAAGAAATGAAACTCCTTTTAAAGGAGTACAGAAATATTTGCAGTTAATCATCAACTTAAAATTTTTGTCAGTTTTCTTGTACCTTTGAAGAGATAAAGTAACTATAATTGTTCTCTGTATAGTTAATTATTAAGTGGGACCTTTAATTTCTTCTAAGAGATCACTCAATGATTGATTTACCTAGAAAAAATTATCTGAGTAGAGAATACATGTATCAACTCTCAAAACTGCAGTTGATGTGGTCTTTATTCAATATCAATATTCTACTTTCAATCTGTTCAATATAAACACTGATTCATACATGAAATGTTAATTTCTGACAAAATTTTCTGCATAGTTATTTTCCTATTTGAAAATAGTTTGGTTTTTTTAGCTAAAAACTGAAAAATGAGACTGTATGAATTAAGGTCTTTTTAATTTTATTCTATGAGTAAACAACAACAAAAAGCATTACTTACAATTTCAATAGAAACAATGCCAAATGTTTTTATATAAAAGATGAAAATCACTTTCTCCTCCACTGTCAAATTAATAATGTTTTACGTATAAAACTTTTTAATGACATGGCAATAGATAATCCTATGTTTCCAAATCTATCTGATACTGAAAAACTAGTAGTCCTACTAAATCCTTCTAATATAAACCAAGTGAAAAAAAACAGGTTCCTTTATAAAACAGTCTTTAGAGCTGAGGACAGGGGACTCTTAGTTAGTTTTACTTGTATATATATAGATATGTGTGTGTTCAACTCAGTTATTTTATTGTTGTTGTTACTTTTGTTTATGTCACAAGTATAATGTTACTTATATGACAAATAAAGATTATAAAACACAGCCTTTTTATGATTGATCAGGATTTACATTGAACAGATTAAAAATATATTATTCATATTGAATAAATATACAATATCATTCCCATTTGTGTGAGTTAATACATATATTTTCATCTTAGAGAAGATAACTGTTTTTCTTCAGGTATCTGCATATGATTCCTACAGTAGAGTTTCATTTCTTTTTGTCAATAAAGATCTAGATGTAATTCGCACCTACAATCGACCGTTTGGTTAAAATTTATTTCTTAGTAGCTGCCTATGTTGTTGTTGAAATTGATAAGGGAACACATTCATCAAATATTTAATTGTTTTACAGATGGTATGGTGGTATTGGTCTAGCCTCTGTCATATTGCTAATAGTATTGTTGCTCCTTATTGGACTCATGTTTGCTGTATGTGGACACAGCCCAGATGTAGATCCTACAGAACGTTCATGTCTTTCTTCATGTGGTGGAAATATGTTCATGGCGTAAGTCATTAAGATATGTCCAATTTTATAAACGTTTTATTTTTTTGTTTGTAAATTTTAATTCAATTTAATTATTGTTATCAGTTATGAAGCAAATCGGGATGGTCAAGTTGATCATCTTGCAGATGCAGACTATTTCTAGATCCTTTTTTCGGGGGGAGCTCCAATGCTTCAGCAGCTCTTAAAAAATAAATTGTCAACCCTAATCTTGGACTAATTCATTGTGTTCCAGCCCTAATCAAATGATAACCAAAGTATACCAACAAAAACATCTGGTGTGTATTTTTTGATAGTTTAGGATCCTGACTAGACCTCTGCTTTTAGTTAAAAATAAAGTAAGGGGGTTATTATATAATTGTTCATTTTTTTTCTGTTGAAGTCTGCTAAAGACAGAGAAATTTGATGTCAAATAAATTTGAGATCTACTTTTAAAAAACAAAAATGATCAACAATACAAGATCTACAAATAAGTCAATTGGCATAAATTGTCAGTTGATTCTTGACAATTTTACCATTTTTTTGACGTAATGGTCTGTCTTTAATCTTGAAACAATAATAGGTTGATAGAAACTTTAGAAAATAAAAAAGATCAACAATGATTGAACAAATAAGAACTAAAAAAAAAGTTCTGCATAGATGACATTTTTGGTGTATGAAATGATAGTGTACAAACATGTATAATCAGCAGGTTCATCTGACCATAACCTCATTTTCATTGTTTGAAAGTCAGTGCTATGTTTTAAGTCTGTATGGAAGAATGAATACCTGGCAGAGTTCATCTGACCTTGAACTTTTTTGTGCTTCATTGGTTTAAAGATTAGTTTTCTTGTTAAGTTTTTTTTTCTTTGATACTATAAGAAATGGGTGAACTATATTTGGTATGTGGATTTATAATTTTAAGGCTTATCTATCCTTCTGACAGATCTCACCTTTTTCTCATTGAAATGAATCATTGATAATGCTATTAAATTAATGTAATGCTGTGACCTTCAACAGAAATTTCTCAAATGGGTGAAACACTTAAGTGTGTGCAGTATTGATTAAAAAAAATGAGTTTTGCTGGCCTTAAATTACAAGCCCACTGCTTTGAATGTGAATGAGACATATATTTAATGCATTACAGTAATTTGAAGACAATTATTTGAAAGATATTTAACATCATTTACTTTTTTAATTGTAGGGCAGTTGGATTTGTTTTTATATTTTCCTCTTTCTTGATGCTGTTGACAACACTAGTATTCATACTTGGTACGCCAATGCATAGATTTGTCTGTGAGCCAATAACAGATCCAGATTTGACAGATTTCCAAACAGTAAATATATGTTAATATATAGATGTAGTTTTGGTAGAAAAACATTTTGAATATTGTTTCCGTGAAAAAGATATTTCTCTGAAGATACATCTGTGTTTTCATTTCAGGTAACATAGCTTATGACTCACTATGTGATTTTCCTATATGTGTATCTATATTAGATATTTTACCTTTTGCCATCCTCACCAATTTTAAAGGCATTGTCTAGTGTTCCGCTCTACTATCTTTATCCATAGGTCAGTTGTCTATCCACAGCACCATGGGTAGAAACTTTGGTCAAGTCTTACTAATAGCTTCTATAAAGGGAATGATTTTACTAATTTTTCGTCTGGCTCTTGATAATGTGGAGTTGAATCTTATACATGTATATACAAATTCTGTACAGCTGGTGAAACCAAAAATGACCTAAAGTGAAGCCAAACCTGCACAAGGAATCAGAGCTTTGACTAAAGCAATTGGATATGTCTAATTTTAAAAACACTGATTATATATAAATATTAAGTAGTTAAATGCATATGAATGTTGAAAAATACTGCAAAACATAGTTATGATCTTGTATGAAATAATTTAGTGCATGTGAACTTTTGATTTTGTAGATCTTAGTTAATCTTTGTTTGCTATATATTGTTGCTCCCTATCAAATTCTTCTGCAAACATTTATAAAAGGGATAAAAATGGTCATTCCAGAGTAAATCCTTCTGAACATTTTCGCTCTGTCTACTATTATGACTAATAGTTCTGCAAAAATGCAAAGAAAAAGATAAGATCATCATTGAAAGTCTACAACTATTATCAGCAATCACACTTCAGTATCATGTAAAAGCCACATGTTTTATTGTTTAGCATATGTGAAATTGAATTTTATAAATTTGCCTTGAGTTTTATTACCTGGCCTGTGATTGCTCAAGTACTATATTTTAGAGTAAAAAAAAGGGCATGCTAAAAAAATATTAAAAATTTGTTTTCTTCCTTAGATTTTGGACACTTACATATATCAATCAATGTATGGAGGTACTGGTTCCTTGCTTGGAAAGCTTCTTCTTCAGAACAGCTCCCATTCATTTTCGTTGAAGAAAATTTTGAGGTAAGCTTCTTTCATGGCATCAGATTACTTTGTCAAAAGCTTTATTTATTCAGTTAGCCAGATTGTGTTTTGTCTACTTGTCAGTGACAATCAAAACAAAACAGGTAGAAGGCCATATTAAATAAAAAGTTGAATGCCAATGGGTGTTGTGCTTCATACACTGAAGTTCAATGCTATCTAACCAGAAGTGCCAACCACCATGAAATTGAGCAAATTCAAAATAGTATGTATGTACTCAGAGATGCAAACAGTTTTTTTCCCTGTCAGACATTGGGGCCTACAGGGTACCAAGTTTTCCCAGACCCATTACATTTCTGCCAGACTGATATTTCACTCAAAAATCAAATGAGATGCTATTGAACAAACCTTAATTTTGATTTTAACAGCTTTATCAACTAGATTAGGTGACTGGTTAGGTCTTTTTCTGGGTTTTGACCCACTTACAAATTTTGTTTGCCATATGACATATTTCCTGAACTTATCAACTAAGCTTAAGAGGGAATTTCTAGAACCAGACCCACTTACAAATTTTGTTTGCCATATGACATATTTCCTGAACTTATCAACTATGCTTAAAAGACCTCCTTCCTGATGAGGGAATTTCTAAAACCAGAAACATAATGGAAATACGTGGAATGTTTTAGGGCGATGTGGACATGGTAGGAAAAAACTGTCACTGGGTAGAAATACTGGTTCCAGAAGTAAGAAAAAGCTAGGGAACAGGAAATTTACTATTATTATTGTTGATCACAATTTTATAAACAAAATACTCGGCTGGGACTGATGGGGAATTAAGTTTTGTGGACCCAAGGACCTGCATAAATTTTGACTCCTAGGTCCGACAGATCCGATATAAATAAGTTGCATCGCTGATATACATTCTATTTTTTCCCGGTATTGCCTACATTGGGGTCTTGTTTAAGAAGAATCTTATAATTTTTATAACCGGTAAAGCATCTTGAAAACAGAGATAAGGGAAAAAAAGACTGACGGTGGTTGCTATCTCAGTGATGAATTATGTTGCTTACCATAAGACCATAAGAAAAAAATCTGTTATTGTGAAAGTTTTTATGCCCCACCTACGATAGTAGAGGGGCATTATGTTTTCTGGTCTGTGCGTCCGTCCGTCTGTCTGTCCCGCTTCAGGTTAAAGTTTTTGGTCAAGGTAGTTTTTGATGAAGTTTAAGTCCAATCGACTTCAAACTTAGTACACATGTCCCCTATGATATGATCTTTCTAATTTTAATGCCAAATTAGAGTTTTTACCCCAAATTCACGGTCCACTGAACATGGAAAATGATAGTGCGAGGGGGGCATTCGTGTACTGAGGACACATTCTTGTTTATTTTTAAATCGGATAGGCATGAACTAAAGAGCATCCAACACCTCAATTTCTCTTTGCCAAAAAAAAATTGAAGAAAAATGCCTACCTACCTACACACTGTCTATTCCTTTTGGTATAGGGTTTAGGCAAGCCAAAATATTTTTATGTGTGGCCTAAACTAAAATTTGAATGCAACCTTCCATATTTCCTAATGATGGAAAAATATCACTTCGTGTGTTAATTATAATTGCAATGATTAAAACTCACATTTTTCTAAAAAAAATTATGAACTAATCAGGATTTTTCTCTATATCACATGAATTAAAATCGATTTTAGTCTAAAACAACAAAATTGCAATCATAAATGCATGCATAGTTTCTGAATTTACAGTACCATGAAAAAAATCTTTTGTACTAAGGATCAAACCAATCAGACATTTTATCAACAGCTGTATGCAATTGCTCAGCTTTTTTAGGTGGGCCTTACCAACAACCTTTGACTGCCATGTTTTAAGTACTGTATCATGCTTTTTTGCAGCAGCTGGTACATCATGGGATGATGGAGGTCTTTATAACTAGTTAGTAAATTCATCTGTTTATGCTTCTACATCAGTGGGTCAAATTATAAGAAGAAAACCTTGAGTAAAGAGTTTCAGAGTGAGGTTGTGTCAGTTAAGTTCAAACATGTTTTTGAAAGCCGTTGAAATATTGTGTTCAGAATATTAGATCCTTTTGGTGTGTTTAGTTTGAAACTTTCTTCATAACTAAATAAATCAAAAATTAGGGAATGACAGAAAAAGGGATTATTGAACTGCAAGCTATTAATTAAAAATCCATTTTACTTCTACTTTACAGTGACTGTGAAGGTGGAAAGTCAGCATATTCAGCATTTGAATTGTCAAGCATGATAGACATATCAGCTCTGACAAATTATTCTGGGGTATGTATTGCATTTATAATGCTCAATCTTGATGTGACCAGGTGGACTAAGGTTTTAATTGACTATATAACCTTCAAATCCATTGGAATATAACAAAGAAGGCAATGACAAATATCGCTTTTATCTGTATATTTCCTTTTATACTTTTTTGTGATAATTTTCATCACTCGAGTAGAGTGAGAATGAAAATTATCGCTAGTTTCTAAGGTCCTTAGCAGCAGTGTATTAATCCATATCCATGCGCGGGAGTGTCCACCAATCAGAAAAGTTTAGCCAGAACTATAGAAAAAACATTATTGGATGACTTCGCTGAAATGTAAACAGAAATATAAAATATTAGGTCAATAGTTATCAATGGTACCAGGATTATAATTATACTCCCGCTTTAAAAAAGGGGGGGTATACTGTTTTACCTCTGTCTGTCCGTCCATCAGTCCGTCCGTCCGCCAGTCCGTCAGTCCGTCCGTCCGTCCGTCAGTCAGTCCGTCCCATGAAACTTTCGTCACATTTTTCTCAGGAACTACACATCCACCCTTTCTGTAATTTGGTATCAACATTTATATATGTCAGCCATACCGTGTGATGCGTTTTCAGATTCATCACTTGACAACTTCCTGTTTACCGAACACTTGTCTGATTTTACACATGATAGCCAAGTTGAAAATTTTCGTCACATTTTTCTCAGGAACTACAATACAAGGATTTCTGAAATTTGGTTTCAGGATTTATATAAGTCAGCTATACCGTGTGATGCGTTTTCAGATTCATCACTCGACAACTTCCTGTTTACCGAACACTTGTATGATTTTACACATGATAACCAAATTGAAAATTTTCGTCACATTTTTCTCAGGAACTACAATACAAGGATTTCTGAAATTTGGTTTCAGGATTTTTATAAGTCAGCTATACCGTTTGATGCGTTTTCAGATTCATCACTCGACAACTTCCTGTTTACCGAACACTTGCATATTTTTACACTATTAATATTATCCACTTGCGGCGGGGGTATCATCAGTGAGCAGCAGCTCGCAGTTTCACTTGTTTAATATGCCAGACACGCCCTTCGTCTACATAAGACTCATCAGTGACACTCAGATCTAAATAGTTATAAAGCCAAACCAGTACAAAGTTGAAGAGCATTGAGGACCCAAAATTCCAAAAGTGTTGTGCCAAATACGGCTTATCTATTCCTGGGATATTAAAGAAAATCCTTAGTTTTTTCGAAAAATTCAATGTTTTGTAACAGGAAATTTATACAAATGACCGTATAATTGACATTCATGTCTACACCAAAGTGTTGACTACTGGGCTGGTCAATATCAGGAAAATATGAACCTTTTTGTGTGAGGCTGAGAAACTGGGGAAGGGTGAGGTTCTACAAAAAAGTTTATATTTTTATGACATTGATCTAATATTGTTTTTATACTGCAACTTAAATTAATACATTGATAGCTTTTTTAAATCGTAACACAAATGTCAAACTTATCTTAATCCCTTAATGGACCCCTGGTTGTTGAGAAAGTGTTCCATGATGAAAATTGACATTATACGTAATATAGCTCTGTTACTATGTTTAGGAAATAAACATAGCTATAATTGCAGTATAAAAGGTGATTTCTCGTAAGAAGTTGAGATATTTTACCATGAATTTGATAATTAATTAATTTATAGTTCATAAAAGTAATCAAATCATGTTTCTAACAAATAAAAAAAATCAATTCTACATTAGTCTACTACAATTGATCATCAGTCTGTCTGCATTTCTTCTGCATACATGTAATTTATTTCTTCGTTTTCTTTGAAAATACATCCCCTATGACAAATCTCACTTTCTGCTTTATACCAGATTAAGCGTGAAAAATCAATCTTGTTGAGATGGCCAACAATAATCTATAATTATTTCTAATTGCTAAATTGCAATTCTAAGAAGACTTTCATTAAAGGCTTGGAGTACACATCTGTGATAAAATTGTGAGAATGTTGCAGGTACCTGCAACTTCCTCTTAAACAAAACTGTTTAAATGCTTCAATATTGCTGCAATACTGCAGTACTATTGCAGCAAATTTTCATTTCTTTAAGGGATAAACATGATGAATAAGGAACTGCTCTTTACTCACTGTTACATTTGGAAATGTAACAGCTTGAAGTAATACCCATCAATTTTATTTTTTATATTATTTACTTTTTCAGACATTAGATGTTAACAGTCAGTTGGATAATATAAATGTTGACCTATCAACCCTTGAAATTTTGACACCTGATTTAACTGCACAGCTTACGGACTTGAAATCCTCTTCAGATATAAACTTTACTGAGTTTAGGGAACAGGTGAGAATAGACAGTTAAACAAAAATCTATTAAAAATATGACTTTCATGACAAAAGCTATGAAAATCTTATTTTTCAGGGGAGATAAAGTAGAAAATGCAATGAACTATATCTGTTTCTAGTCCCATCCAGAATTTATTAATTTTTTTCTTTTTTTTTTACCATTTAGTGACCGCCTTCAACAAATTGAAGATTATGTCACAGGAGGAAACTTACAACAAGACATAGATTGAAAAGTGTACAATTTTTTTAAAAATATGGAAAAGTTTAAAAAAATAACATGTTTTGTATAATTAAGTAAGATGTTTTGAGTTAATACTGATGCTTTGAAATTGAAGATTTGAAAGAGTCTACTGAAGTGCAATTTACAATGTTGTCCGGTAGTTTGTTCCAATCGGTAATGGTTCTTGGCAAATAGGATTCTTTTCTGTATTGTGTTTTGCAGGATGGAATTTGGAAGCTGTTCGGATTAGAATGTCTTGTTTGTCTTGTTTGTGGAATGAATTTATTATTTTTAGGGTATTGCAACCTTTTAGTGTTCAATTTTGTAAAGCATTACCAATCTGGAGTCTTTTCTTCTGTCAGAGAGACTGCGTCATTCAAGATGCTTGAGGTGTTTCTGTATTTGTTGGTAACAAAACGTGCAGCCCTTCTTTGAACTTTTTCAATGCTATCTATGTCTTGTTGTAAGTATGGATCCC
The DNA here is from genome assembly GCF_963676685.1 of Mytilus edulis. Lineage (NCBI taxonomy): Eukaryota > Metazoa > Mollusca > Bivalvia > Mytilida > Mytilidae > Mytilus > Mytilus edulis. Next base: position 52,276,321 of record NC_092347.1, read on the forward strand.
AAACAGAGCAAGCATACTCTAGTGATGGTCTAATACTAGCTATATATATATAGGGACTTATATGCTTGCTCTTTAATGAATGTTGAACTTATGTTCAGGTTCCTCCTTAGAAAGCCTAGTGTGCTATTAGCTTTCTTGCATATGTTGTTGATTTGCACATCACATTTAAGGTTGGAACTGATGGTGACCCCCAGATATTTTGCTGTTGTTACATGTTCTAATGAATGATTGTGTAATGTGTAGTTAAATGTGATAGTTTTTCTATTTTTGGTGACTGAAGTTACATTACACTTATCTGGGTGGAATGCCATTTTCCACGTAGTTTCCCACGATGCCAGTTTGTCAAGATCTTTTTGTAATGTTGATGCATCGGAATTTACTTTGATGCAATGCCATGGGCAATGTCTTGACAACAACTATTAATATTGTTGTATGAGGTCAGAGGAGTGAAATCATCAAATTTATTTCAAATAGGTTTTATATCACTTTGAAAATTTTGTTACTCATTGCATTGATGTAACATGTTATATTATCAATTTACAAAAACTATCTAAGATTCTGAAACTATATTTGGTTAACTATTTCTTGTGCTGCAAATTAGATTCCTGCTTAAAGAAATCTTGAGTGGAAAAGATTTTTTTTCTTTTTCTTAAATAAACATCTTGACGATGGTAATGATAATGAACATGAAACTATATCAGGATAAGGGATGGGGTAGTAACTTTGCGATTCATTTGTAGAAGCCGTTGCTTAGCTAGGTTCAATTTCAGATAAACATGTCCGCTGGTCTGTGTATCATGTGCTCTGTGCTTGCCGTAGCCGACAACGTAGACTTTTACGAAAAAAATCAAATACTTTTCTGCAATTTATCCATCTTGTTTTCTAACATAAACTTAATTATCCTAAATGAAAGACCATGCATACTGCTTCAGAAATGATTGGACATTATCCTCATATCATCACCCTTGTTACATTTGGTTACCTCCGAGATTAACTGCTTCGAACATATCTTTATTAATATTTTTATTTGTCAAAATGATGTTGATGCTTGAGCATCTGAGCATACATGCAAGCTATGCCAATGCAATTTAATGTATAATATATATATATATTATATCATATCTTTAACCAAGTAATATTTAAAATATCTTTTTTACTGGTATTAGAATCAAAGCAAAATTACCATACATATGCAATTACATTTATCCTTACACATGTTACAGCTTGCACAAGTTTCCGTGGATATGAATTTGAGCTCGCTTGCATCAGAGTTACGAGACTTTGCAGCAAACATTTCATCAGTATCACCACCAGATAGTGTAAGTATGATTACATGTTTATCAATTATTTCTTCCATTGGTGCATATACCATATATTATTATTAAATTAAGGTCAGTTTGTGAGATCATGCATTTTTACTAGGGCCAGGTGAGCATTTCTCATCACTTGCTGTCAGTTGTCATTAACTTTTACGAAAATCTTCTCCTCTGAAACTACTTGGCCAAATATAACCAAATCATCATTTGGGTATCTTGTTCCAAAAATGTGTCTTAAGACCCAGCCCACGGACCAAGATAGCCTTCATGAATAAAAATAAAACATAGGGGTGAAATGTAGATTTTGGCTTTAATCTCTGAAACCAAAACATGTAGAGAAAATCTAAGTAAGGGGGGAGGAGAATTGTTCATCAGGTCAAGATCTATCTGCCCTGTAATATCAGACAACCCATTGTTGGATAACTGCCCCTGAACTGTTAATTTTAAGGAAATTTTCTAGGTTTTGGTTATTATCCTGAATATTATTATAGGAAGAGATAAACTGAAAGCAGCAATAATGTTCGGCAAAATAACATCTACAAATAAGACAACATGACCCCTTAAGGAATTATTGCAATTTATAGTCGATATTAACAATTTTTCATAAATTTTTGAACTACTTAAACTACTTAGACGAATTCAACCATACTTGGCAACATTAATCTTTAGGGTATTTATTTTTATGCCCCATGTTTTCTGGTCTTTGTGTCAGTTTGTCTGTCTGTTTGTCTTTCCAATTGCCTCACTACAGGAGAAAGTTTTCGTTAATTTTTTTTATCAAGGTAGTTTTTGATGAAGGTGAAGTCCAATCAACTTGAAACTTAGTTCACATGTTCCCTATGATATGATCTTTCCTAATTTCAATGCCACATTAGATTTTTTACCCAAATTTCACGGTCCACTGAACACAGAAAATGATAGTGCTCGTGTGGCATCCATGTACTATGGACACATTCTTTGTAAAAATGTCCTGGTGACCCTGTCTGTCGAACAATGTGGTCGCCATGGCTAAAAAGAGAACATAGCAGTAAAATGCAGTTTTTGGATTATATCTCTGAAACTAAAGCAAAAGTATAATGGTTGCATTTTTTCATGCATCAATTGTAAACATAAATATTAAGTGAATGACACAGGCTCCTTAGAGCCTCTAGTTTAAACTACTGGAAATTATTATGATATTGATTAAATCTTCTTTCTCTATGTAAGGTGGTTCATTTTGGCATTTTATCAAGTATCATTTGATAGTCAACAACAAAAATCTAAAACTTGAAATTTTAAAATTAAACTTAAAACAGAAGTAAGTGTTGTTAAATGTAAAAAAGAAAATTAATAGGTCAACTTAAAAAGGAGAGTTTACTTCTGATGAACAAGGATGAGTCCATATTTGAACAATAAATAATTTGATTTATTTTGATACTTTTAAAGTCATTTGATCCTTCAAATGAGATGCGAAAGAGATACCAAAGAGACATTGAAACTCTGAAGTAAAAAATAAACTTACAAAGACATGGCTAAAATGAAAAAGACCAAAAAAACAACAATTATTAAAACAAAACAAAGAAAACTAAAGACTATAGATTATACAAAACAAACCCGTCCAAAAAACTTGGGGTGTTCTCAGGTTCTTTGGAATGGTAAGCAGATCCTGCATGCACCAACTGTCTGGTTGCTCATGTTAATACAAGCACTGTATTAAGTCTTATTCAGACAACTACATAAAAGCAGTTACTTCATAGTTTTGTTTTGTGAATATGTTTTCTAAGTGAATTGTATTTCTTGCAGGCAAATTTTTATGCTCATGCAAATACTACCGACAGTATAAATGACAATGAACTTGCTGACTTCATCAAAGCGATGGTATGTAATTTAAGTTATTTTCATTATGCCCCACCTACGATATTAAGATACTCATAAGGGGGAAATTGTCTCCCTATTGAAGTTGTTGCCCTATAGTAACGATATTTATTATTTTTAGTTTGGACTTGTATGATAAAAGTTATAACAGATAAATAGATACTTTATATCCCACAAAAATTATCATAAGCAAGCTTCAAAAAGTCAAAAGTGGCTGATATAGTTAGTAGGCTGTAACTCTTGTAAAATCAGGATTTTATTAATTTACCCTCTTTTGTGTTTCAAATAAAAACTAACAAAAATTAAAGAAAATAGAGAGAAACCAAACAATGTATTATCAGCAAAATAAGATAGACAAAAAAAGAATTCTGTCATGAATTTTATTCTAGTCTACAATATTGGAGAGTGTCCTTTGTTGAAATCATACATAATCCTTTGTAACTGACACAGTCTCTTTAAAGCCTCTAGGTATATTTATATATACTGATATGACAAATTTGTTCACCCCCATTTCTACCGAAGGGATGATAACTTTGAATGGTTAATTTTTAAGTTTTGAATCAAATAGAAAGAATGTCGGTTCAATCAGGAAATGTGTTTTTTGTAATAAAATTGTGTAAATTGCATAAAAGGGAATTATGTTGAGAAGAATAAATGTATAACATACTAATGTTTATCTACGTCTCTAAATGCTACTCCATATCCCTTTCATACACTGAGATTTTTTTGTCTTCAAATATTATAGATTTATTGTAGGCTACTTTAAAAAGCAAGATTGATGCCTTAGAAGCAGCGGTCAATGGCACCAGTGTAAGTATTCTTTAAATATTACATAATAATTGAAAGCACCAATATATCATTGACAGCATAAAGTTTGTTTTAGAAATACAGATAGGTGGAATATTGATTACTTAACATGTACTGCCTTGACACAAAGCATCTGTATGATGAATGCCTAATAAAAGTTTTTTCAATTCAACACTATAATTAGGTCTTTAAATATTGTTTTTATTGGAATTAATATTGATTTTGACCAGTTAATTAAAATAAGACTGAATATTATTTGTATTTACATATGCACATCAATGGCTCTACAATCTGTTGATACCTGTTACACAAGGTTATCTGTTTATCTCTGACTGTTAATATCAACTTAACACTAAATCCATTAACAATGAGACAACTATTGATCCAAGTCACAATTTATGAAAAATAAACCATTATAGGTCAAAGTACAGCCTTCAACACAGAGCTTTGGCTCACACCAAACAGCAAGCTATAAAGGGCCCAAGAAAAAGACTTGTGTTTAACCGCTTAAACAGTAAAACCAGTCAAACAGGAAAACAAATATTCTAATCCATATAAAAAAAACGAGAAATTAGAACCACACCAACAAACAACAACCACTGAACAACAGGTTCCTGACTAAGGACAGGTGCAATCAAATGCAGACCTTCCTTTAATTTTGCTTTATTTATTTTGAAATATACATTACCCCTTTTTCATCAAATTTCAATCATTTACATTTGCTTACATATACTTAGATGTCTTTTTACATGGCTTGAGGGGAAAGTACCATTTACTGTTTCCATTGTAATTTTCTATTGCAGGATACTGTTGACAATACATTAGTTGCCTTTAACGACACTCAAACCTATCTTCAGAATAATGGTTCACAGACAGTCAAAGATGTAAGTTAAACTCTATTTAGTAGAAATTAGTGTACTGTCATAACATTGGTGGTACCATGCATCAGATGGCAGATGCACATTTTGACAAACAGTTTTTCTTCTGTGATGGTCACTTAGAGGCCAAAACATTTGAAATTCAAAAACCTGATTCAAACTTTTTAAGAAGTGATACACCAACAGGACCGAAAGTAAAGCCAAATCCTGAAAAAGGATACAGAGCTATTCATGAGAGATACACATTTCTTAAATTTAAAATGATAAACATTTCTTTATTTAAGATAATTTCCATAATTTTATAGCAGTAAGCGTCAATAAAACAATTTTATATAATATAATTTGTTTGTTTTGTCATTGGCTAAAGCATAGGAAATCTTCTTTTGGTTAAAAATAATATTCACTGCCGGAAAAAGTCAGACAGATAAAAAAAGCTTACATAAGCTAAGAGTTATTTTACAAACACATCTATGGCATAATTATATAGGTGAATGACGTCATGCAAATTTGCATTATATACAACTTGAAATTTGTTTAGTTTGTATAATGGAATGATGTTGTTTTTGTTGTCCATGGACATTTGGTTTCCAGACGATAAGATAAACTAGCTTTGGTGAAATTGTATATGTTCTCTTTTTTCCACAGAATTGCATATGGCTGCTATCTATGTGCTCACAGTATTTTAGTAGATCATATGAATTCATTTAAAACATAAAAACAATCAAAAAGGCGACAGACGTAGCATGTACTCATTGTGCAGCCCATGATTTGCCATCATGAGATTTAAAATGGCCCTTGATATCATCTGCCTGTTTTCTTCTTTTAGAAATTAATCATTTTTTACCATCTGTCAGAATTATTATTGATGAACTACCCCATCCCCTTCCCTTTTTCCTAAAATACTGCAACCATGATTGCTACCTTCTTTTACTAAATGGTTCCCATAAAAATATGCTTGAAGTCAAACACAAACTGCTAAAGCTTCAAATGCTGCTAAAATGGTTCTATCTATCTTAAGATATTGCCACCAATCTTTAAAAAAATTAATGAATTTGAAAAAAAAATTATCAAAAAATATAGAATGCATGGTTTGGGTTAAACCCGGTCTTCAATCCAAGCCTTACATCTATCTTTTCACAGAATTATGATACCCCAATGATTTACTTGTTACATTCTTTTTATATTATTCATGGTTTATGCATTGCAGTCAGATGGGTGATCATTTGAAACCTTGGAATTTTTAGTTCTTATGTTTGTTGTTAACTTGACTACAATACATTACAGAGACAATATCCTAGGGATATCAAATTAATATGTTGTATTTTCTAATTGCAGGAGGCCAAGAATTATGCTAATAGATTGCTTAAAGTTGTTGATTCTATGGTCAATGATACACTAGATGCTGTAAGTATCATAATCATTAAAGTACACCTGACAAGGGGAAATATTATAATTTTATTTTTCAAATACTAATAGAAATTGATCAGCTATAAAATATAGTATAAGTTTTTGTAAAATTTTGAATCCTTTCTTTCAGGACTTTCAACATAAAATCAATGGTCAGTAAAGCAGGAAATATTTCAGTGTCTTGTTCATTTAATTTTTATTATATGGCATTATACATGTTATACCTATAACAAAAAAAACCTCTGACATACAACTATTCCTGCTCTTATATTTACAGCCCCTCTGGTCATGTTAATACTGAAGATTTAAACATAATTCAACTTATAAACATCTCCGAAAGGTGATATCTCATAGTCTTAAGTTCAGAGAACCTCAACACATCAATCGGAATTATAACTTCAAAATAATTATTGATTCCAATTAAGTACTACACCAAAGCATGGCCTAATGAGAAGAAGTTAAACTCAACACTTTGTCAGAATTGGTTAAACAATCAGGTCTCTGATAAAATGTCAAATTATAAGTTTAAAAAATGTTAGAATGATCACCAATATCTGTTTTCATGTTAGACATGTTAGAATGATCACCAATATCTGTTTTCATGTTAGACATGTTAGAATGATAACCAATATCTGTTTTCATGTTAGAATGATCACCAATATCTGTTTTCATGATAGAATGATCACCAATATCTGTTTTCATGATAGAATGATCACCAATATCTGTTTTCATGTTAGACATGTTAAAATGATAACCAATATCTGTTTTCATGTTAGAATGATCACCAATATCTGTTTTCATGATAGAATGATCACCAATATCTGTTTTCATGATAGAATGATTACCAATATCTGTTTTCATGATAGAATGATCACCAATATCTGTTTTCATGATAGAATGATCACCAATATCTGTTTTCATGTTAGAATGATCACCAATATCTGTTTTCATGTTAGAATGATCACCAATATCTGTTTTCATGATAGAATGATCACCAATATCTGTTTTCATGTTAGAATGATCACCAATATCTGTTTTCATGTTAGAATGATCACCAATATCTGTTTTCATGTTAGAATGATCACCAATATCTGTTTTCAGAGACAAAGAAGCTGTAAAATGAACATCTCTTTGCAATAAATATGTTGTTGTTCTTGCAGACAAAGCTTCAAACAAAATCTTCTTTGTATGTAAATTGTAAAAGTGTATCTTGTGAAAGAAACAAATAAGCAGTCATATTATCCCACATACAAAAACATATCATTGGACAAGGCTGAAATTTTGTTAATGATAAGTCCTTCACAGTTTCAATAAACATTACATTGCTCAGCAAATGTAAGGACTTACCTTGTGTTTATTGGATACCTAAGTGTCTCCAAATTTTGACAAACAATGGTACCAACATCCCCCTCTTATCTGCACTTTCTACAAAGGAATTGTCCATTAGGTTAAGTCTAATAGTATTTGTGTCTTTTAGACATCTTCACTTATTATTGTATTGATTTATGTGATTTCAGTAGTTCTAAGCTAGGCTTTCATTGTCTAGTATATCTTGTATGATTTTATAAAACTTTTAAGAAATTTTTACACACTGTTTTTGTTCATTCAGTAATCTGTATTGTGATCATTATTATATGTGGTGGACATTTTGTCCCATAGGCTATCACCATCTCAGAAGTCAGCATTACTGCTACTACTAAAAACAATATCCATAATTTATTCACTTACTGTAAATTTGCTGTTCATTAAATACAAATATGGTTTGAAATATTGAGGTTCTTCTTATCCCAGGAATGAATTGCCCAAGTTTGTACAACTTTTGGGTATTTTGTTTGGTTTCCAGTGCTCTATGTTATTGAGTATTGCCCAGCCCAGTGGGAAATACTGGGAAAACTCAAGAGTGATACTGGGCATTGTGGTTTTGTAAAATCTTCGTTATGATAAAATTGAGAATGGAAATGGGGAATGTGCCAAAGAGACAACAACCCGACCATAGAAAAAAACAACAGCAGAAGGTCACCAACAGGTCTTCAATGTAGCGAGAAATTCAGCAATTTTCAGTACATTTTGTAAATGCATATAAATACGTAAGATTGCTCAACATTGTTCTTCAATTATTTATTATATGTTGGTGTTTAGTCTAAATGTTAATCAGTAGTTTTTATTATTTCAGCTTGAGAATGAGATTGGATTGTGCACTCCTGTTTGGAACCTCTACAACGATATTTTTGTTATTTCCTTCTGTAAATACCTTGTTGATACTTTGGTAAGTATATATATTTATATATTTTTAGACGAATGATATATATTATTCTTTAAAGTGCCTGACATGAATGTATGAGGTAGTTGCACTTTTATAGATAAGGATAATGCAACCTCCCATAGGAACTCCTTTTATCTCTAAAATTTAACCACTTTTATTATGAAAAATATATATCTCTCCAAGAATGGAAAGTTCATATCTCAAAAATAGAGGTGCATTTTGGGAAACAGCTGTATTTAAAAAATGCAAACTATAATGATAAAATAAAAATTTTATGACAAAAAAATAGGCTGATTGATTACATTTTTGCTTCATTTACTCACTATCAAAAGGAATGATCACAGAATGATATTAAGAGTCTTAATATCATTCTATTTTCTGTCGAGACACACAAGCTTTTTTCACCTTGTGTCTAAAATATATTTCAATTGTTTTACCAAAGTGTGTATAACTGTAAGTAAACTTCACAGTTGGACGTTTGCCTAATTTATATGTACGTCACTGTTTATGACAAATACAGTTACTGTATTGATTAAATTTAAAAAAAGTGAAAATAATGTGTTGCAGTATCCTTAAAAGGTATTAACAAAAATCATGATCTTAAGGGCCAAAGCTTTCTTTGAACATACCAAAAAAGGATAATTGCAAATTATTTTTGATAATCATGCTTTTTTTTAAAATAACAAACCCATTAGAATTATGAATAGGTAGTATTTTGGTCAATTCAAAGAAAGTTTTTATATTTTGATTTAGAATGACACCATGCTGTATGGTTCAAATCAATCTCTGTATTTTTTTCATATATCATTTAAAATTCATGATAGATAAAGCGTTTGAATGAAGTTACTAAGATACTATGTTAAATTGCTTTCCAGTTAGATTGATGTCTTTCATTTGGTTTAAAAGTCCAAGCATATATTAGGGCCGAACTTAAATCATATTTTTCAATTCTGAAAATTGATGTGTGATAAACAAAACTTGCAGCAATTTTTATGCAGTCCTGTACTTGTCATCACAACTCCTGAAACCACACACAGAAATTCATGAAATTTGTAGATAAATGGACAAAATATTTAGATGTGCATATCAACAGGAAATTGTGATTCATTTTTTCTTAGGAGTTGGCCAAAATATACTAATGCAACAGTTTGTCATTGCAACTACTCTGAAACCACACAACAGATTTCATGAAACTTAGTAGATAATAAGGACATACTACGTAGATGTGCCTATTAGCAGAAAATTACATTGGATTTTTTTTTTAGGAGTTATACCCCTTTGAACTTAGAATTTTGGCCTTATTGATATTATACTACTGCAACAGTTTGTAATCACAACTTCTCTGAAACCAAAATACAGAATTTAATGAAACTTTGTATATAATAATGACATACTATGTAGAAGTGCATATCTACAAGAAATTACTATTGAATTTTTTTCTAGGATTTTTGTCCCTTAGAACTTAGAACTTTGATAAACTTTGTAGTTAATGAGGACATGATATGTTAATGTGCATATCCACAAGAAAATTATTATCATTTGACTTTTGAAGAGTTATGAGTCTTTGAACTTTGGAATACGGTGAGATTTTGTTTGCCCAGTGACTATGTGGGGGCGTGGAATATGTGAGCTTTCTCTCAACGGTTCTTTAATGAGAAATGTTGTTGAGAAACACTTTTTAAAGTATTGTATTCTTGTGCAAGCTAAAGTCTACTGTCATTGCATTTAATTTTTTTGATTATTGTGTTTATGAAAAATCTACAGTTTAAAGGGCCAAACTCCACCTTAATTTCAAATCTACAGTTGTGACAAGACATGACTTTAATCTATTTTAGAATGGATTTTGGTTTGGAGTTGGATGGTGTATTTTCTTTTTTATTCCAAGTATTATATTTGCAACAAAACTAGCCAAACATTACAGAAAGATGAAGCATCATAATGGTAAAGATGTTGAAGATAAACGGTAAGTTGTTTATTATTCTTACTTATTAGTAATTTAAGGGGGCACGCGGGTATAAATCAATTTTTTTTTTATAATATAGAATTTCGCTATATTTTTTTATAAATAGACTTTATAATATACTTAATAGAAAAATGAAATTTTAAAAATGGGGTCACCGTTCATTTAAGCTCACAATCTGCCTTTGAAAGAAGCATACATTTTTGTTAGCGTCCTTTTAAGAACTAATAGGAGAAATAGAGGTAGTATCGAAATAAAAAACTAAATTACAGAAATCGCTTAAATTTTACAATTATTTACTTTATGTACAGCTTATTTGATAACAATAATGATAAATATAGGTCACCGATGAGTTAAAAAAGATATTTCAATTTAATGCAAACAAATGACATTTTTGCTCCGAAGGGAGATAATTTGGAGCTTTTTCAATGATATTAATATTTTAAGAGTTATCTGGGGCCAAACGGAATCGAATTTTTTGGTTGATTTTTGTACCATATCATAAAGTAATAACTAATAGTGTAATAAATAAAATTTGTAATGAAAAAAACAAATGTTTATTTTTTTGCTGAAATTTTTGTACCCACAAGCCTCCTTAAACTCAGGAGTTTATACACAATACTTAAGACTCTGTTTACACTAATGTGTGATGGCCAACGCTAAAGTGTGATTGTGTCAGATACTATAGTTCAATGGTTGTTTGTTTTAAGTGTGGTCAGATAACTAGAGTGTGATAATATGACATGCTAAAGTGTGATGGTGTAACTGTAATGTGGTTGTCAATTATGGTTTCCACTTGTTGAGTTTCTATTACTTTTACATTTAACTTCATTGTTTTATTTATATATGAAGCCTTAGAGTTTCTCTTTTGAATTTCCTTACTCTGGTCATTGTATGATCCTATATAGCATGTTATGCGATATGGGCTTATGCTTTACATTGGTGGCTGTAAGATTATTTGATGCATACATTAACAAAATTTGGGGTTAGATTGATTTTGATTTCTGGTGTTTAAATGCCCCCTATATTATAATAAGCACTGCTTTTGGGCTACTTCTTGGCGGCCAGTTATTATTGGTGGAGGAAGCTGGAGTGCCCAGAGAAAACATTGACCTTTGATAGGAAAGTTGACAATTCTATTTAATTAAGATTGGAGTTGAGTGCACCTGCAAGAGCGAGGTTCAAAATGACAACCTGAGTGTTGACTGGCCAGTGATTTACAGTAGTAACAACTTAGACTACTCTACCACCGAAGCCTCTCTTTTTTGTGGTTAGATGGATAGTTTATATCCTACATCTTATTTATATTCAAAGTAGGAAAGTTGTCCAAAAAGTGTAATGGCTACATTGCAGTAGTAAGTATATCCGATTATTTACTTTAGTGGTAGTAGTTTTTTTGTATATTCATATTTGCTGTTTGGGCCACATTTGAAATAATGTATGTTTCCCCTCCCCTGGGTCTACCCTTTGTAAACAGACCAGGAAGGAAGGTTATTTTTTTTATGCAGGATGTCATAGCATGGTCACATGAATGGTTTGACATGTCTAGTCAATGCCACTTATCAGTTGTTTGTGCTCAATTTGAGTGTATTTATTTAGATTATCAATCCTTTTGCTTTCAAGCACTTTTAAAAAATGGAAACAAATTATTCTTGGGAATAAAAATAATTTAGATTTTTTGGTGGAAAATATTTTTGGAACCGGGGGCTTAGTTTTGATCCGGGGGATGGGAGGGGAAACAAACATATTTTTGGCATTGTTTTTTGTTTATTTTTAAATAAGTTTATTTTTCTCGTTTGAATTGTTTTACACTGATTGTTTTTAGGCCCTTTGGTCTTGTTTATAGAATACTATGCAATGTAAGCCAATGCTCCATGTTAAATGTCATGCAGTATACTTACCTATAGTTGCTAACAATGGTGATATTTGGTCTTGAGCTAATTATCTTATTGGTAATCACATTTATATGTGATGATACTACACATTTGTTTGTTAGGATGCTGTCTAGACGACATATTTCTGTTATTTAACAGAAATAACGAACCATATCATATTTTTTGAACTGTTTTGGTTAAATTTCTCTTTACAATTTTACAAATTAAGTTAACCTCTTCCCGCAAAAACCAAAAATATTGCAGATTGTGATTATTTGTTTCTCTTTTAAATTTTTTTTTACTGTGGACAAACATTCTCGTCATAATGCTGTTTAACATTGCTAATGGATACTTCTGCGGAAAATTGCATTGCTAACAGATACTTTTGAAATCACACTTTATCATGTTCAAATGAATGGCAAAGACCATCACACTTTAGCGTGACCATCACATCTTAGTGTCCCCATTGCACTTTACAGCCTTAAACATATATATGTAAGAATACTTTTTACTAAAAATTCTAAATCTGAATATCATTATCTAAAATAGACAACACTAAAAGAGGGACAAAAGATACCAGAAGCAAATTTTTCTATACTTTTATAATGCATTTATTGGAGTCCTTTATTCTCATCTATGTTTATCTTTTAACAATTTGAAATACAAGTAAAAAAGGAATTCCTCAAACAATAAGTAAACAGTCTTTGCATAATTGTAAAAAAAAAAGGTTAGTTGCAGCACTGATTTGAAGACCATCTTGTACTTTTAATTGCATTATAATTAACTCTGTATTTATAGCAGTTTTGAAAAAAATGATTAAAGGACATTTGTGTCCAAAGCAAAGAAAATAGGAAATAGCTTATTGCACACAATTTCGTAATCAAGTAATCAAAAGTATTTTAAAAATCCAGAACTGCAAAATTGATATTTTCCTTATTGTTTTCATAGAGCAATTTAGCAATGATATTAAAGAGGTAATCCCATCAGTAAAATATTCAAATTGAGACATGTGTTAACTTAAAAAGGCATACCTTTTGTTTAAAATGATATATATGTCCAATCACAAAGCTATTCAAAAAAATTAAGTGCTGACTCTTCAGTAGATAATATTTCATTCAATAATAATCTAGTTGATTTATTATTTTGTTTATATTTCCAATGGTCTTTTTCAGATTGCCTTCTCCTGAGGTTGTTAGAAGGTAATGATTGTAGACACTTAACTTTTTTCTAATTTATTAAGTTTGAATATCTACAAGTATAAAATGTCATGAACATATGTTTTCTTCCATTTTATCTGTAAACCATATGACTACTTTAATGCCTTAACTGACAAAATAATAATTGCCAATGAGTATCAACCTTCTAAGTGTTTAAAGTTCCTCAGGTCACAGTGGTATATGATTGTGTGCTCCACCTCATATGCAGGAGATTCTAGGTCAATCCCTGGCATGATAAAAGACATGAAAATGGTATTTGCTTCACCTGCTAAGCCAACTGTTTTTAGGAGTAAGAGCTAAGAGTGGTCGACCCAGTCAGAATAATGGGTACAGCTATTGAGACATGTCTTTTCTGCAAATGGTTTCCTTCATAACTAACACTATAAATATTTGACTCAGCATGTTCATCTAGTTCAAAGCAGGCTTCATGTAAACATATCATATCAAACAATTTTTTTCATTACTTGGTTTCTTTGGTTCTGTTGTTATTGTTAATTAACTTTTACAAAACTCTACTCCTCTGAAACTTCTGGGCTAAATTAACACAACTTTGCCAAAGCTTCACCGGTGCCAGGTATTGAGTCCTAAAAAAAATGTGTCTTATGACCATACAAGTTTGCCAAACAACATGACTAAAAATAGAATACAATAAATAAGACAAAATGCAAGTTGTGTCCATTGTCTTTTAAAAACGCTTTGAATAGAGAAAATCTGATCATTGATCAGTGATGAGATTTGGCAGTTTTGACATTTGATCACATACTAAAAGCAATAGATAAACTATATTTGTTGGTGTGTGGAATGATGTCTATTTGATAATGTTAAGTTGATGTCATACTTATATTAAAACCTTCATATTATAGACTATCAACATGAATTAAATCAGAAGTAAAGCAGACATGAGTTCTCTTGTGTTGAAAGTTTTACACATCACCATATTTGACATAAAGTAACACATTTTGAAACCAACAATTAATTCAAGATGCATTCTCATTATATATCAGTGTTAAGCGAATTTCATATATACATCCTAGAAAAAAGATGTTTCTTAGAAGACATGTAAGAGAAAAAGTACAAAAATACTGAACTCAGAGGAAAATTCAAAACGGAAAATCCCTAATCAAATGGCATAATCAAAAGCTCAAAGACCGCAAACAAATGGATAACAACTGTTATATTCCTCGTTTGGTACAGACATTTTCTTATGTAGAAATGGTGGATTAAACCTGGATTTATAGCAAGCAAAACGGCTCACTTGTATGATAGTTGCTTAAAATTCCATTAGATTGACAACATTGAACAATTTGTGAATGAGGCAAACATACATAATAGGTAAAATTGTCAAAATAGGGGTACATTGTAACATTCAATAATGTGTTATAATCTTAATCATTTAAAAAAACACAAAATATGTAAAAAAGAAACACAAAAAGCATAAAGACAAAGCACACAAACAAAAATTAAAGAAAAGAATATGAAAAATTTATCATAGCACAATAATACAAGTACAGGATGTGTAAGTATTGAGCCAAATGGATATCATCAACAAATGGACTAAATAGTAAAAGTAATTTTCTAAAAGACTATCACTGTGCTTATCCAGTAACCTTTGTGGTATCACAATAGCTAAAACAGTTTACCATTGCAGTTAGATTTTTATTGTTAGTAAGAAGTGTGTGCTGTGAAATATGAATTAATAATTACCATCCAGTTCCAGTTAGATGATATCTTTATCATGTCTTGAATTCTAAACAAAATAATGACTTCCAATAATATGAGTCACTGATTTAAAAGGGGTAACTTTGACATGAAAACATTCATGATAAATAGATTTTATAAAATAATAGTTCAAAATATTGTTTTGTAGGTCAATATTTTATAGCTTTGTTTTCTAAGAGGAAGTTATTGTGTAATTGTGATTTGGATAATATTTTCTATAAGAATTACTGATCTGCTGGCATTAAGGGGAAATAATTCTTATTGATGATTAATGAATAATATCAGGCGTTTGATTTTGCTTACAAAATATTCATCAATACGACTTGAATAAAAAAAAAAACGAAATGCCAAATAAATACGAAGTTTTAAAGCATTTAGGACAATAAATTACAAAAGGTTTTGTCGAATAATGTTTCTACTTGTTATCAAACCTGGTTGGAAGAAAATCATTAGTCATTTGAATAATTCAAAATTTTGCAAAACAGTTAATCTATAATTTTACCATATAAATAAAATTCATGTCAATTTAGAATTACTGACTACTGGGCAGGTGATACCTTCTTAATTTACACAGGAATTTGTATGATTTATAGAACTTTGAATGTGTTCCATAAAAAAATATAAACAGTTTTTTTCAAAATTTTATTCATCTTAGAAATAAATTTTAGTGATCCTGAACAAGAGATAATAGTTTAATAATAATGGAAATAATGTTCATACAAACTACTTATAAAATGAAGGAAGTTGATATTTATTAGTCGGAAAAAAATTTGCTGAATTTATGGTAATTTAGATTATTTCCCTTTAATAGTAGCAGATTAAAAAGAAATGTTTTTAAAAAAAAATTCAAATTACACACAACTTGCTGTTGGAAAGCAGAACTAAAATTAAATACTTACAAAACGATGTTTTGAACTAATTATTTAATAGCTCTATTTATGATAAATGTTTTCATTTCAAAGTTAGACCTTCTAAATCAGTGACTCATATTAAGGTAAGTCATCATTTTGTATGGTATTCATGACAGAGTCATCAACAAACTTCATACTTACAACGTTTCTCTTGAGCAATGTGCTAAAATATTTTACCAGTTGATCAGTTAGTTGCAGCAGAAATCTAACTGCAATTTGGTAAAAAAGTTTTTCCCATTGCTGTTGTGATACCACGAAAGGTTACTGGATAAGCACTGTAAAAGAATACTTTTACTGGTTAATAAGAGGAACAATTTGCTACAAATGCTAGAATGGGGTCTTTTAACCAAACATGGATAATTTTGACAGAAACAAATCTGAAATTGAGACCAGGTGTACATTCATCTTCACTAAATTAAATAAATTGTGTTTTTATTATAGATGGGTTTGCTTATGATATGATTAATTTTTTTTTAATTTCAGACACAGTCCTGGATTGAAAAAGTGAGTTGTAATTTTCTATCTGTAAATAGTTCAAATAAACTCAGCACAGATACCAGGATCAAAATTTTATATCTACGACAGATGCACTTTTCGTCTACAAAAGACTCGTCAGTGATGCTCGAATCAAAAAATGTTTAAAAGGCCAAATATTATATTAAGTTGTCAATTTTCACACTTTCTCTCACCACTCAACATTCCTTCTGTGAAACACATGCATTTCCTTATAAAGAAAATGTCGGCTTTTACCGTTAGATGAACCTATCTTTTGGCATTTACCCTTTATTTAGTCAGGAATTGACTTTTTTAGACATCAATAACTTTATTAAACCTTCAATCAAAGTTTTTAACTTTGGAAGAATCTTCTTAAAATTTAAACTAAAAAATAACAAAATTTTAAGGGAATTTCAAAACAGAAAATCCTTTAAAAGTCCTCACTTATATGACAGTTGCATAGAATTCCATTATATTGACAATAATGTGTGAATAAAACAAACATATAATATAAGAGTTGTCTCATTTGCAATCATTCACATCTTTTATATATATAATAGGTAAAAATGTCAAAAATAGGGGTACAGTAGTCAACATTTTGTTAAAATCTTACTCACCATAAAACAAACAAATGTGTCAACGAAGAAAAACAAAAAAGCATATAAACAGGGCACATAGGCCAAATAGAAAGACAAGAATACGAAACTAACAAAATCACAATATTAAAACACAAGGATGGGATGTATAAGTTCCGAGCCAGTAGGCAAATGGATATTACCAAAAGTAGATGAAACAGTTAAAATTAATAATTAATGAAGACAAATAAAAGAACACTATAACACATAATTAAGATGATACACAAAGTCAGTACCTAGAATCTATACTTCAAGACTATCCTGTATTATTTGCGAAGTTGATACAGACTTTTCATAAACAAGGTGTTGGTATCTTGGTTAATTAACTTTCTGTTCAGACACTGACCAGTGAAGTTCTACAAAGTCAGATTATCATCTGCAAGCTCTTGAAGACATGAGTAGGGAAATGCAGATGAAATTGGTATATAAGATGATAAAAATCGTCTCATTTGTCATAGATTCTGGTAATAAGATGACCACCAATGTCAAATTCAAGGTATATGTTTAAAAGTTCAAGTATAATAGCATCTGAGGAAAATTTCTGTAACGTTGCACACTATTCTAGACATGTATTAGCTCTCTCCTGTTTTGTATCATTGTCATTTCAAGGTGGTCTGATACCTAATAAGTCTTATTATATATGATATTGAATATCTTTTATCAGTATGTGCACAAATATAAATTTAAGTTATCATACTTGGTCATTTCCTTGTTTCAGAAATAAAGTTGGCCATTCTGATGGTAAAGGAAGTCTTACAGATTGGTGAAGAACTGTTGATGGAATTATCCTGTCACAGATAGAGGAAATTAAATGATCCTTTATGCTGAAGTTCAAATTTTATTTATAAATTATAATTTCTCAGAGTTCTACATATTAACAGGCTGCATTTTTTTCAGGAGAACAAAACAATAGTTTTTAGTTGGATTTGTGTTTGTAAAGGCACTATATTATGTTGGACTTTTAATTTAATGATGTTAACTTTACTGTATTTTTTATATGGCCTGATACATGTATTTGATGTCTAACTTGAAAAATTTTAGAACTGAAGAAAATTTAAGTATCCCCTGAAATAACACAAAATTAGGAGTAAACACCAAGGTATCAATGAAGTCTTCACACGACCTAGGCCTAAACTAAAATATTGTTTGTTTGCCCTTTCTGACCCTATGTTTTGAAACAGGGTAGGTAGGTAGGTAAAATATTTTCTTTTTCTTTCCCAAAATAACTTAGCTCAGTACATTTTATGTCATGGGTAGGCAGGTAGGTATGATATTTTATTTTATAGATACAAAATCTGTATTGTCATTTTTGTTTGTATTGCTTTTGTTTAAGTATGCCTTTGTTATTAAGTTTCTGGAGTCCCAGGAAGTTTGAAAAAAAATTATCATGTAGAATGTGAAGCACTACTATTTTGTATTTAAATATCAAAATATAGGGCTGTGCGGCATATTTTCGTTAATATGCCTGGAACTTTTAACTTACACTAATATTCTGTACTACGTACCTTGTACGCTTACCTCAACCTAAAGGTTTTTGGAAGAGATAATTTTGTCCTGGTAAAATATGTCCGGGGGGAGATATACATAACTGACTATTAGAAAAAGTCCCTAGAGTGTTTAAATTTTTGTGTGTGCCTGTGTTTCCAATAAAAATGCTACAAGACTTGAAACTCAATTGTCACGTATTTTACATCGCATTTATAAATGATCTGTACGGAAAAACTTGGCGATTTTACTGCCAATATTCTCCACTTTACAGACCTTTGGTTCATGTCAGATATAAATGATATATCAATGCTGGTTGAAGGCATCGTTAACATAATCATCCTGATCTACGGATCACCAAAGGCCATCCCTACATAGGATACAGCGTCTGTTTACGAAATATTTTGTACACACGTTGATAATTTTATATTGGACAAACTTTTTTTTTAATGAACCATGCTCTTCAAGTAAAAGATGCATAGTAATGTTTGTCCTATCATTATTTCATAGCTTTCAACATCGATTTCAAACAAATGCTTTGAAACTCTAAATGCAAGTGTTCGTGTCAAACTCTCACGTGATACCAAACAGACTAGACCTTATACAAATATAAGATTTTTGGTAGGAACAAAAAAATTAAATAAAATAAAATCTTGCTGGTAAATACAAATAAAAGATTTTGCATCTTTAGTCTATTGTTTAAGTTTTTGAAGGCATCAATAGCTTTTTCAAACCTTTCATGAAATTTGACAAGAGCCTTTTTCACCACCTAAAGACAGTTTTATACAGAGAAAAGTATTTTATTTTTCTGCAATTTACTAATAGAGGACTCTAAAGTTAGCATTTAGATAAAGTCCTAAGTTCACAGTTTTTTCATTCATCAATACTTTGTCAAACTTTTATGGACTTTAGTTAACCAGGATGGGGTTTTTTTTATCAAAAGAGTATCTAGAGCAAAATTCCAGTGCATTATATAACATATAATATGTTTTTTATTTTTGTTTAAATTTGTATTGTTTTTATTATTTCATTATTATAATTTTTATTTTTTATTTTTATGAATCCTAGATGTACTTTGTCTGGCCTGCAATAAGTTGCAGAATGCAAGACATAAGGATGACAATCCGTCCGCATAAATTATTTGAATAAAGTTTATTTTTCAAATGGTAGATAGCTTTATCACTTGTATACATATGTTTTTTGAATGAAATTTTGGTATGTCACATGTCTGTTGTCCTTGACCTCATTTTTAGCTCACCTGATCTAATGGGCCAAGTAAGCTTTTCTCATCACTTGGCAAGTGTCGTCCTTAACTTTTACAAAATCTTTTCTCTGAAACAATTGTGCCAAATTTAACAAAACTTTGCCACAATTATCATCGGGGTATCTAGTTTTAAAAATGTGTCTGAGGACCTTGTCTGCCAGCCAACATGGGCATCATGGCTAAAAATAGAACATAGGTAGTAAAATACAGTGTTTGGCTTATATCTATGAAACTGTTATTCTGGTTAAGATATATGACAAGAAATTTTCAGACAAACCAGACAACCGTTTGTTGGGTTGCTGCCACTGAATTAGTAATTTTAGGGAAATTTTTCAGTTTATGGTTATTATTTTGAATATTGTTATAGATTGAGATAAACTGTAAGCAGCAATAATGTTCAACAAAGTAAGATCTACTAATAAGTCAACATGACCAAGATTGTCCTGAAGGTGTTAATGCCTTTTATAGTCACTTTTTGCACATTTTTTTTTATTTTTGTGATCTTTTACAAAAATCTCCTGAAACTACATAAACAATTTCAACCAAACTTGGTCACAATCCTTATAGAGTATCTAGTTCAAGAAATGTGTCCCATGACCTGTCTGACAACCAACATGGTGAACTTGGCTAAAAATAGAACATAGGACTAAAATGCAGTTTCTGGCTTATATCTCTGAAAATAAAGCCAAAGTATAATGGTGGCTTTATTTCATGTATCATTTGTAAACAAAAATATCACACAGGCCCCTTAGAGCCTCCAGTAATAGTTTGCAACTGTTTGAAAATTTTTTTTTAATTTTTTTTGTCATGTGAATTTCTGACTTATTGCAAGTACCATAATAACCATATTTAGTATATATGTGTTCCTTGCAATCTCTTTTTATCTTTCATACTGGATTAATCTGACCTTGATCTCATTTCATTGATCAGTGATCAAGGTTATTTAAAGTTAAATGATTAGGTCTGTTTTACAGATACTGTATATGGATTGTTAGATGTGTTCGTCAGTCATCATTTTAAGCTTCATTTTACTTTATCCTCATTTGTTGAATTTAAATAGCTGTAAGATTTTCAAGTTGGGGTTAATTGTTCAATGAATTATGGTCAATAGATATAAGAAGATGTGGTATGAGTGTCAATGAGACAACTCGCCATCCAAGTCACAATTAGTTAAAGTAAATCATTGTAGGTCAAAGTACAGTTTTCAACATGGAGCCATGGCTCATACCCAACAGGAAGCTATTAAGTGCCTAAAAAATTACTAGTATAAAAACATCAAAAGGGAAAATCTATAAAAAAACGGTAAATAAAAACAATAGTTGTATACTGCTGTTTGAAATTCATAATTTATTGAGGAACCAAATCGGGGTTACAAACTAAAACTGAGGGAAACATCAAATATAAGAAGAAAAACGACACAACAGAAACACTAAAATGCTACACACAGAGAAACGAACTATAAGATAACAATAGCCATTTTCTTGACATTATAAGAAAAAATAGTGGGTTGTACCGGATTTTGTGGCTAACCAAACCTCCTGCTTAAATGGCAATGTTAAATATAAAACTGAAATGGCAACATTACATGTCAGGACTACAATACAAATAAATGGATGTAAATACAGGACAGAGAAATGCACAAATAAACAATACAATAGAACATTATGACAAGATAAACAAGACACTTATTAAACACATCAACAAAAGACAACCACTGAACACCAGGTTCCTGACTTAGAACATGTGCAAACAAATGATGTGGGGTTTTAATATGTACCAACCTTCACCCTTACCTGGAACAATAGTGTAACATCACAACATAGAGAGACACACTATAAAATATAAATTGAAATGGCTTAACTTAATCAAAAGAAATATTAACACATACAAGTGAATATACACAGAATTAATATATTTGATCTATGAGACAATGTAAATACAAAATCAATAAAATAAGGGGTGAGAAGTTAAACAATTTCAGGTCAACTGTATTTGATGAACATGGGTGGTTTTCTCTGGACATTCCGGCTCCCTCCACCAAGAAAAAAAGACCGCCACTAAATAGCTCAAATACGGTGCTAAAAAGGGGTTAAAACACCAAAAAAATCTATTGAAATTTTATGGAACATGTTTGGTTATTTTGTGGAGCCTGTGACTTATGTCTCAGAAAGCTTGACATGGGGATAGTGATCTGACAGGGGAGGGGGTTAGCTAACTTTTTAATAGCTTTATATTTTAAAAGGTGGACGACATTGATACTTCATACTTCATATATAAATGCCATATATATTATGAAGTGTCCGTCTGTCATATGTCTAAAAGAAGAAACTATTCTATAGTTTACAAATGTGATATTCTGTCTCGTGAACAAAATTTCATTGGACACTTTTTTGGCTTACATATTGTCATTGATCTCATTTTCATGGTTCAGTGACTACTTGAAAAAAGTAAATATTTTTCATAATGTTAATTTCTTTCTTTTTATGAGTAATTTTTTACCTATATTTAGTATTTAGTATGTGCGTACCTTGCAAGGTCATCATGCCCGTCAGACAGTTTTCACTTGACCTCGACCTCATTTAATGGAATAGTGAACAAGGTTTAGTCCATATATCAGATACTAAAGGAACAGGCCAACTTTATTTGGTGTATGGACTGTGGAATGATTGTACGGTGTACATGTCCAACTGGCAAGTTTTATTTGATCTTGACCGTATTTTCACGGTTCATTGCTCAGTGTTTGGCTTTTGTGTTGTTGTTTTTTAAACTATCATGAACAACAGGTAAACTATAGTTGTTGTATGGAATGATAATATTGTGTAAATTTGAAAATGGAAATGGGAATGTGTCAAAGAGACAACTACCCGACCATACAGCAGACAACAGCCGATGGGTCTTCAATACAGCGAAAACTCCTTCTGCATTTATTTCCATTTTTTTCTAGAAATTCACAACTGCATGTTTGCAGTATAATTATTGTGTGTGTACTAAAAAAAAAGGTGTTTCGGTTATGGTCATGTTGACCTAGGCTTATCCTCATCAGGTATCCTTAGCCTATTTGTTTTCTCCTTTGTAATATGTAGAATAGTTCCAATTTAATTATACCCCCGCTTTAAAAAAGGGGGGGTATACTGTTTTACCTCTTTTCTCTTATGGGGACACGACACTGTTCATATGTTTTAGTTCGTTTCTTTCTTTTTTGTTATGCCCCACCTACGATAGTAGAGGGGCATTATGTTTTCTGGTCTGTGCGTCCGTCTGTCCCGCTCCAGGTTAAAGTTTTTGGTCAAGGTAGTTTTTGATGAAGTTGAAGTCCAATCGACTTCAAACTTTGTACACATGTTCCCTATGATATGATCTTTCTAATTTTAATGCCAAATTAGAGTTTTTACCCCAATTTAACGGTCCACTGAACATGGAAAATGATAGTGCGAGTGGGGCATTCGTGTACTGAGGACACATTCTTGTTTTTATCTCTGTTTTGTTATTTATTTCTCTCTTTATTTCGTTAAATATTCTTTTAGATTTTTATGTCTTTTGTACGCAATAATCGGTGATTTTGGAAACATAGTTTTAGTATTTCTGTTTTGTTCGATAAGTTGCCAATGTTTCCTTAAAGCTCTTCCGATTCCTTTAAATGCTGGGTTAAATCTTGTTGCAAAAACGAGTGGTGGAGCCGCTTTCTTATTTTTATAATTGTATTTCAAAGTTTGTTTCCTTTCTCGTTTTGTTGTATTAGTTATAATGTTGTCAATCTCATTTTCGTAATGTTCTCTTTTAATAAGTTTAGACTTAAAAAGTTGGACTTCTTTATTGAAGTCTTTTAGGTTATTGCAAGATCTTCTAAAACAAATAATTTCTGCAGTAATGAATCCTTTAAATACGGATGTAGGGTGGGTTGATGTTCGTTCCAGGTATTGGAAATTATCAGTTGGTTTTCTACATAGTTTGACGTCTAAAATTTGCATTTTTTTCCCATCGGTCACATTTGAAGACAGTTATGTCTAGAAACTGTACTTTCTGAAAATATCTCATGTGTAAATTTAATTAATGGGTGTATAGTATTAGCGATGTCGAAAAAAGTCATAAGATTATATTCACTGGAATCAAATACGACAAAGCCGTCGTCCCGATAAATTGATAAATGAGTGATATTGTTTTTAAACGGGAATAGATCCAGTATTTTTGAAATTATTTCAAACATTCTGATATCAGCTAAACTAGGACTCATTGGGTTTCCCATAGGAATCCCACATCTCTGTTTGAATATTATGTTATTAAATTCAAATTCATTATTTGTTAGTACGTAATTCAACAGCTCGGGTATTTCATTATTGGGTGGAAGAGAACCAACTACACAAACGTTACGCTCGATGTTGGTGTCACTTTTGGTAACGTCGTAACGTCAAAATCATGTTATATGATTGACGTTTTGTAATATTGACGTCCATTATATTTAACAACTTAAGTTAACACTTGGTTTTCTGTTAATAAAAGGAGATACGGGTGTATGCCAGGGGACCTCTAGACAAATGGAAATATATATAAGGAATACGTATGGGGTTTTGTGAAAACAGAAATGTGGGATTTACGCTACATGCAAGTCCACGCGTATGCATTCATGCACAATTTGTTTAAAATAATGTTTATCGGTGGAAAAAACAAGATTTTTTTTATTATGAAAATCGCACTGAAGAGGAGAAACCCTTACAATTTTTAGATATTTTTTTTATACTTGTTCTTTTTGTTTTTAACTTTAAATATGGCTGTAGGGAGTATAATCTTTTTATATCAACCTTTAACAAATTGACTTTTGCGTATTTTCAATGATTGTAAGATTTTAAAGTCTGTCAAAATTCTACGATAACAATATTTGATTGTCAAGTTTGATTTTTTGGGGAATTGGATGGTTATGAAGGGCGCGCCTCCGGGTGTTGGATATTTTCGCTGAATTGGTGGCCTTCGGCTGATGTCTGCTCTTTAATTTGGTCGGGCTGTTGTCTCTTTGACATATTCCCCGTTTCAATTCTCAATTTTATATTTTATGTTTTACTTTGATATATGATAATTGATATAAAGACTTTAAGGACAAACAATCTCGCTATCGATGGATTCTCATCTGTTATGCCGCAAAGGGCTTATATTTTTCCTTTAGTGTCTACAAGCTGAAATGGATTCTTCCAAGGTCTACTCGATTCGAAAATGGTGTTGATTACGTCATACAAATATGACATCACAAAGCCCTAACGTTCCTCTTCCAAATGGTATACAATTTTTATATTTTATTTACTTATGGGTATCCGAAATTTGGAGGAACCCTCAAAAACAATATTAGTATGTTACCCGTCTACACGCAAAAACATATGATTTGTCTTGTTTGTTTTTGAAAAGCTTATTGACAAAAGTGAATAAAAACTAATAAGCCACCGTAAAATAATGTTTTAAGTGCTCCGAAGATTTAAACACAAAAAACCATTTGATCTTCTCGGTATTTTTCTTATTTTAAGCCGATAATTGGTCAGAGGTACATGAAATTAGAAAACGTCACCAACACCGAGCGTAACGTCAATATAAATAAAATACAAATTATTAGATTTTTTTTTAAAAACAAAATTGTTGCGTTTTCATCAGCACTCAGTTTATTAAGGCCTTCTTAAAAGTGTTCTATAACCAAACAAATTTTTTTTAAATTAACTTTTTATGATTAAATTAGTGTTTATTTTGGACAGATTGAAAAAAAAACCATATTATTCATATTGAATAAACATATGCATTTTTTTTTATGTTAAACATGTTATTTCAACCTATTTAGCAGATACATTTTTACTCAATTAGATTAATTAATGAGTGATAGATTTCTCTTTCAAGAAAGGAGTAGGTCCAGTAAGATCCCTTTTTGGTCCCAAAATATAGCATAAATATATATAAATTGTTAAAATGTAAACGTTTTGCTATTTATTGGAAAGTAGAACACTTCTTCTATATGAACATGGGCTGTTTTTGACAACACAATGCACATATATCGAATACTAGCATCATTAACCTGCTGAATTACTGAAATCATCACAATTTTAACATTTGAGCTAAATTTTAGACGGTTTCCGTTGCCGCATTTGTGGTCATTCTTAATATTTGATGATACTACATAACATATATAAAGTTTTAGAATGAACCAGGATGCGGCCACTTTCATTTCTGACAAAAACCATCTGGAAAGTGACATATGTTGGCATATTTGATAGATTTTTCATATTGAATTGAGCGTTTTTAATGACTAAAATAGTTCAAATTTTTACACATAAGCTAATTGAATCGATTGAAGTAGACACTTAAGGTGGTACCCAACACTTTCACTAAAATTAATTTGGCTCGTTTAATTTTCATAAAATTTTTTACAAAGTATTTACTTTGACCCTTTGACAAAAATATAAAAATTTCAAAAAATTTGAACCAATCGTTTTATCAGAAAAACTACACTGGTTATATAGCAGTTTGACAAACACTAATTTTGATCATTGAGAAGCTTTATATTGCCTTCACAACGCAACGTAATTAAAACGTTTAGCTGATGTTACAGAGTTATCTCCCTGTAGTGTTAGGTACCACCTTAAGTGTTTAAAAAGTGTCCAAAATCTTTCACCAGATGAACCTGAAATTTGAGGCCAAAATCGGCCCTAACCGGACTGACTCCTTCAAAAATCCCAGTGAATAAACTACGCATAAAACAATAGCTATTGTATTTGTTCGATGGGACAAATGAACTGCCAAAAGTTTAAATGGACAGGTAACTATCAGGTGAATCTGTTGTAAACTTTCATTGAGTTCGCAATAGTTAAAATAAAATTGAGAATGGGTATGGGGAATGTGTCAAAGAGACAACAACCTGACTATAGAACAGACAACAGCAGAAGGTCACCAATGGGTCTTCATTGCAGCGAAAAACTCCCAAACCCAGAGGCGTCCTTCAGCTGCTCCCTAAACAAAAACTAGTTCAGTGATAATGGACGTCATACTAAACTCCAAATTATACACAGGAAACTAAAATTAAAAATCATACAAGACTAACAAAGGCCAGAGGCTCCTGACAGGCGCAAAAATGTGGCGGGGTTAAACATGTTTTTTGAGATCTTAATCCTCCCCCTATACCTCTAGCAAATGAAGAAAAGTAAACGCTATAAAAATCACAGAGTAAAATTCAGTTCAAGAGAAATCTGATGTCAGAAGAGGTAACAAAAGAAAATAAACAAAATGACAATAATACATAAATAACAACCGACTACTAGCAGTTACTGACATGCGAGCTCCAGACCTCAATTTAACTGATTGGTCTTCATCATAGGAATATCAGGCACAGTCACTCCCGATAGAGGTTCAGTATTATACCATCATAAAATATATGAGAAGAACATAACCCGTGTCTTGCCAACAACTGGTTTTTAAATAAATGTGTTTAGTTCCGATGCAAAGACACTATAAGTGAAACAATATTTAAACCAAAATATGCAATATCTTCAATGACCTGACAACAGTATCGTAACTATATTCCTTCTTAAAAAGTCTATTTAAAGGTTTTGTTAGCTCCTGAGGTGAATACTGACATTTTTGTGTTTTGTAAAGAATATTATCATAAAAGATTGGATGTGAAATACCTGAACGTATAAGAAGTCTGCATGTTGAGCTATATTTACGAATGATTTCCTTGTACAAATGATAAAAGTTAGTAAATGTTTTGACTAGTTTGTGATATCGAAAACCCTGGTGTAATATTTGTTCAGCAATACATAAATTTCTCTCGTTAAAATCTAAAACGTTGTTACATATTGGTCCGAGACCACAATTGTCGTCACTTGATTTTCATTGTTCACGAATATAGTCCCTAGTGATGACAGTGGGTTACTTGCCATTAATTTTTATACCCCTTCCAAATTTATTTCTCCATGTTTAATGCCTCAAATTGCAAGTAGGGGGCTGAAATTACACTGTAAAAAAATTTGGGTCCAGAATTTTAAAGGAAAGTAGTGATTTGGTCCAGGTGAAAAAGGTTGAAAATTAGCACTTCGGAAGCTGTCAAAATATTTCAAGACGCCCTAAACATAAAATTGTCCATATTTTGAGTTAGAGCCGATGAAGTTTTCTATAATTTTTGTAATAATTTGTCCCAAAAGTAGTACAACACACTGTAAAAGTTTCTTTGAGAAAGCGCAGGTGGGATTTTTTTTATTTTCATTTATGTTCTAAAAGAAATGCACTACGAAATAATTGTGGTCTCGGACCTATACGAGTGAATCGTACAAGTTGAGATATAAACACCGTAAAATGGTCGCAAGGGCCATCTAAAAATGGATATTTAACGATAGGAAATGAAAAATCATCTCTTTTATCATAAATTTTTGTATTAAGCTTTCCGTTAATGATACATATATCAAGATCGAGGAAAAGGCAGTGGTCATTGTTAGTATAAGCTTTATTTAATGTAAGTTCAACAGGATAAATTTCTTTAGTATACATACTGAAGTCGTAATTATTGAGAGCCAATATATCATTCAAATATCTAAAAGTATTATTAAATGTTTGTATCAGCTGTTGCTTCGATAGGTCTTGGTTGATTTTAGTCATAACTTGTAACTCATAGCAATACAAAACAGGTCCGCAATAAGTGGTGCACAGTTAGTCCCCATTGGAATTACTGACGGAATCTCTAAAGCAAAAATGTTATCTAGTAAAAATTCAAGGCCAAACATAGTATCAAAGCATGTCAAATTGACATAGTTCTTTTGGTGATTGCTACTAAAAAATGACTTTTTTTGACAATTAATGAGCTATATTTTGAGATTGATCATACCAAAGCTATATTTATCTACAAATTAAGAAGGAGTAATTTTTCAGCTTTATAAAATGGGCTAAAAATTTAAAATATCCATTAAGTAGTTTTGTAGAAATTAATATTTAAAGACTGTTGGTTGGAGTCAGAACATTCTGACTGTAGTGCTACCTTAACTTGGCTCCCGCTTACCTTATGCCAAAAAAATGACATATTTTCTATTTTCCAGCACAGGTTACAAATTCATTATATTCCTGTGTCAGTCAAATAGGTAGTTATATACGAAAATGCTATTTTGCCGGCTTGAATTACGCTTTTTTGAAATACTGCCGGCAAAATAGCCACTGCCTATTAATTTTTTTGGCATTTTTAAATTGTATTTTCCTGATTCTATATACTAGTATTTGTTTTATTTTTTCTATCCAACTTAAATATGTTTTTTTTTACTAAAAAAAAAAGTGCCATTGATGTGTATTTTAAGAACTGCATGCATTGTCGCATTTTATGGATTTTTGAGATGTGGCGAGTTTACAGTGTCAAAGGCCTCACAGTTTGATCCACATATTAATTTATGTATTGAAGATGTTGTATTTCACTCAGACTTAGTAGTTTTGAAATTAAAACAATCAAAAACAGATCCTTTTAGAAAAGGCATAAATATACAGCTACATAATTAGGTCAGCTTATCTGCCCTTACACAATTTTGTTAGAATATATACAAATAAGGAAAGAATTTTCTCCTACTAAGCAAACTGATCCACTTTTCATAACCATTGATAAGAAACCTTTGGAGAGACAATATTTCATCACTTGTATCAAAAAAGTACTGGATATATGTGGTTTCAACTCAAGTCATTATAATGGTCATAGTTTTAGAATTGGGGCAGCTACAAGTGCTGGTAAGGCAAAAATAGAAGATCACTTGATAAAAACATTAGGGCGCTGGACTTCAGATAGTTACATCAGATACATTAGGGTAACGCCAGCATCTATTAAAACAGCTCAAAGTAGGTTAGGTAGAATTTAAGGGCATGCTCATTTTCAAATATTCCATACGCATGTTTTTTACAGAGATTCTAGATGATATTGTTTTTGTTTGACAATTGATTTTGATATTGTGTATTATTATGTGATAACATTTATTATTTTTATTATTATTTTATTTTTTTTTTTTTATTTCATGGCTTTATTGAAGGTACCCCCTCCCTAACCTCACAAATCCTTGGGGACACTCAGCTGTTACCATCTGTGTTATGGCCATTTATGAAATTTTATCACTGGTTGTTTCAAAAATTTCACTCATCCCCCAAGAATTTCTGGGGATAAACTGTCAAATTTCATACAAATTCATTCCAACACCAATTCAACATCAACACTACTAGGCTTCCTCATAGCCTCCTTACAGGCTTCCTCATTGTCTCATTATAGGCTTCCTCATAGCCTCATAGGCATGATAGCCTCTAGGAATGATAGCCTCATAGGCTTCCTGATAGCCTCATGCATTTATTTTGAACCATCGTTCCAATTGGATTGGTGTGATGTCAAGCCAGGGGTCTATACTTTGCTACTTTTCAGTATGCACATAGCTAGGCTCTTGGTTTAGGCATGGAGCAAAAAATTAAATTTTTTAGCTGAGTAGTTTCCCCAAGGGCCAAATTATAATTGTGATGTATATATATAAAATAAAAGTTGCAATTAAATTATGATTTATGTTTAATTCAAACATGGATACCAATGGCATTGCTACACAGTATTTCCCAGGAGTTTATTTACAAGATAGGTGATAGCAGGAAAAATTAGGTTGATAATAATGTGAGCACTAAATCCTTAATTTTACATATCATGAGTTCAAACAGTGTGTTCTGAAAGAAATCAGGGGTAATTAAATTATTTAAATTACTATGAAATTAATATGAACTCATTATGTGTGACTTTGAGGATTTTGTTCACTGACACATTTATTAGCAAAATTAAAATATAGGGCCGAAAGTTAGATCAGGATGGTTTAATTATCAGGTCAAAGAATTTGCAAGAAGATATGAGGTTGGATGTTTGCTCAGGTGTTAACACACATTTCCCTATTACATAACAGATTACCACAGAAAAGAGACAGTATAAACAAAAGACAAAATAAGATTAGAACAGCATCACATCAAACAGAAATAAATTTACCCTAAAAAATATTTACAAAGAATCAGAACACAATGCAAACATGGAACAAATGACAATTAAACATATTCAGGATCATTTCTGAGAATTTTGTATAAATAGGTACTTATATGTTATATAAGTTATGTTTATACATAATTTGATTTTCATTACTCAGTAGTTATTATTTTAGGATTTTCCCAGGATGTGTATTTTCTTTGCTGTTGAGATGAAACAGATTTATTATCATATGTCAATCAGTTAGATATGAAGTTTATCACATGTTCTTAGCAGGAGGTCTAATTTCATCAGTTCCAATACAAATATACATGTCTTGTTAATTAGTGACCACTTGTGGCATTTGGCTTCCTTTGTCCTTTGTTTCTTGATACATTAATCTGGGTGCAGTTTTAACTCCTCCCACTTAGGAGTATCCCATTAAGAAGTTGTGTATTAAAAACCTGTGTATGCTGCCTTGAGTATTCATTTATCTGAATGCAGATTAAGCAGTTATAGAATAATCTTGGCTAATAGTGCTAATAGTGTTTTAGCTAAAAACTTGCCTCCCACCGACCCCTCCTTTCACCTTCAATATTGCCATGACAGGGGAAGCAATCTCAGCATTATGTTTATTGATTTCATTTATGAAATTTTATCACTGGTTGTTTCAAAAATTTCACTCATCCCCCAAGAATTTCTGGGGATAAACTGTCAAATTTCATACAAATTCATTCCAACACCAATTCAACATCAACACTACTAGGCTTCCTCATAGCCTCCTTACAGGCTTCCTCATTGTCTCATTATAGGCTTCCTCATAGCCTCATAGGCATGATAGCCTCTAGGAATGATAGCCTCATAGGCTTCCTGATAGCCTCATGCATTTATTTTGAACCATCGTTCCAATTGGATTGGTGTGATGTCAAGCCAGGGGTCTATACTTTGCTACTTTTCAGTATGCACATAGCTAGGCTCTTGGTTTAGGCATGGAGCAAAAAATTAAATTTTTTAGCTGAGTAGTTTCCCCAAGGGCCAAATTATAATTGTGATGTATATATATAAAATAAAAGTTGCAATTAAATTATGATTTATGTTTAATTCAAACATGGATACCAATGGCATTGCTACACAGTATTTCCCAGGAGTTTATTTACAAGATAGGTGATAGCAGGAAAAATTAGGTTGATAATAATGTGAGCACTAAATCCTTAATTTTACATATCATGAGTTCAAACAGTGTGTTCTGAAAGAAATCAGGGGTAATTAAATTATTTAAATTACTATGAAATTAATATGAACTCATTATGTGTGACTTTGAGGATTTTGTTCACTGACACATTTATTAGCAAAATTAAAATATAGGGCCGAAAGTTAGATCAGGATGGTTTAATTATCAGGTCAAAGAATTTGCAAGAAGATATGAGGTTGGATGTTTGCTCAGGTGTTAACACACATTTCCCTATTACATAACAGATTACCACAGAAAAGAGACAGTATAAACAAAAGACAAAATAAGATTAGAACAGCATCACATCAAACAGAAATAAATTTACCCTAAAAAATATTTACAAAGAATCAGAACACAATGCAAACATGGAACAAATGACAATTAAACATATTCAGGATCATTTCTGAGAATTTTGTATAAATGACGTCGAAATGCCATGCGATAATATTACAGGAAGGCATGCGAAAATAACCGGAAGCAGTTGATATGAACCAGAAACAGTTGATACAAGAGAGTTAATTGGTGCACGCACCAAATTTTTGGGCCGGAAATATGGAGGTTTTTGTTATAAAAAAGTGCAAAATATTATTTAAACAATCTGTATGTTGAGCTGAATTGTATCCTCTTGCAAGAACTGGCTCAATCCAATAAATTATGATAATGCTATAAAATATAACTTAAAAGTGCAGTTGATGATATGGAATATCTCATAATTAATTTTCGGAAATTGATTTTGAAACTCGTGACTACCAAAGTAAGTTCCATTTACCGACAAAATATCTGTATTCCTCATCTTAGATATGGACTAAAACGCAGGCTTTCACCTCAATACTCATCAATGAATTTGATGTCAAGATGGCATATTCTTTGGACCCTTGATTCTGACTATTACAGACGCATCTACTAATATTATTCTCCACGAGTTTCAGGACTTTGTTTTTTTCAAGACTCATCAATGAACAAAATTTCATGAACTATGCCTTATACTTCCACAGATAGATGGAGAGCCGTGATGTAGTAGTCAGTGCACCGGACTGCTTACACAAAGGTTCCTGGTTCGATCCCCGTTCAGGTGAGAACATTTCAAGGACTGAACTTTCGGCTCTCCCTTGACACCATTTGCGAGTGTGGTATTCAGAAACGATGGTAGTCCGTCGGAATGGGACGATAAACGGCTTACCCATGATTAGAGAGAGAGCCATATCTCTTGCACGCAAAAGACGGTCTGGTAAAAGATACCCTTTGAAAAAAGAGAAGACTAATGCCGCTACAAGGCAGCACTTGTATCCGCAAAGTGGAAAGAGATTAATATAAGTTAAAATAACTTGTTCCCCTATCCACTATAAATAAATATGTTTAAACTATATAGATGGACTTTAAATTTGTGATGGACAGATGAAACACTATATCCCTTCCCCAACTTTGTTTGACAAAAAATATAAAAATCTTAAAGCAAACAAATATCAAATTATTCCCCTAGAAATAACCTGGTTTGGGAAATCCCCAAATACGGGTCTCGCATTTGTGCATAATAAAACAATGAACATTCATTTTAATGAATATTTAGCATCTTCTTCTCATACAAAAATTATAAAAATTGTATTTATTTCAATTGCCTAATTTTAAAATCAGGTGTTATCCATTCGTTTGAACTTTTGATTTTGCCCTTTGATTTGAAACCCTCCGTTTTGAATTTTCCCTGCAGTGTTGTATTTTTTTTAAATTTCATTTTGTTCATAGATACGTCGATGTGATAAAACACTTTCAGTTACCATCAATTTAATTAATTCTATAATCGATGCGAGTTTTTGCTGGCTTCTCCTTTTGTATACTAAGTCTTACTTTACAAACCTTGCTTATACAAACGAAAACTTTCGAAGGATCTAAAAATACCAAAGATATTGGGAGACAAATGGTCACAAGATTTGACATCTCTGTCTGATCTTTGGTGCGCGACATATCAGATCGGGAGCAATTCAATGATTAAACTTTAATTAGATTGAAATTATGTATATTTTGAGAAATTCCAACATGCGAAACATAAGGGAACATTCTTAAAATTCATTCACAATTTATAAAAATAACTAAAGCAGAAAAAAAAGAAAATATTATGCAAGTGACCTAACAATATAATGATTAACGAATTGAACCTTTTCAATATTTTAGTTAACTGCTTTTGTTTTTTATGACATTGGTAATGGACCATTAAATAAAAACAAGTAGACAATTTAAGGAACTGTAACGTCTCCTTTGCATTGTCAATTCTTGTGATGCAAGGTCAACTTCTTGGCAAAACTCGTTGTTTTATTGTCACGTAGTAGTGATACTATTATTTCATCTGTGTAATAACCTTTTTTTTTTATTTTACTGAGAAATCACCAATGATTAACTATCTTTTTTGGACTTTTTGATTAGGGTGCATCTAAACACTGATAAGTACTCCTTAGTGCACTAAGGACTTATAATATGCCACTTATATGTAAACAGATTTCAAATTATGTAAAAAGTAAAATCACAAAAATACTCCGAGGAAAATTCAATCGGAAAGTCCCTAATCACATGATAAAAACAAATGACAAAACACATCAAAAACAAATGGACAACAATGACATTAACGGTACCAATTTTACTGCACCTTTTGCGCATTTCGACAATACATGTCTCTTCAGTGATACTCGTGGCCAAAATATTTGAAATCCAAAGCTTATATAAAAGATGAAGAGCTATAAACAGGGCCGTAACTAGCCCCTTGTAATACTGAGGCAAAATATACTCGCCGAGCGTAGCGAGGCGAAAAAATTTTGGCGAGGGGTCTGGGGGCCGCTTAAGGCCCCCAGAAGCTCTGAGAAA
The DNA here is from genome assembly GCF_963676685.1 of Mytilus edulis. Taxonomy (NCBI): domain Eukaryota; kingdom Metazoa; phylum Mollusca; class Bivalvia; order Mytilida; family Mytilidae; genus Mytilus; species Mytilus edulis. Next base: position 52,311,453 of record NC_092347.1, read on the forward strand.
AAAAACCGAAAAATCGTGCATTCTGATCGTTTTCCGGACTCTTTCTTACATAGAAACGCAAATCATTTTTTCGACAATATTCTGCTCTTAAAGCAAAAACATAGATTCATTGTTATTTAATACTTTAAAGTTTTAGGGAAATTCAAAACATTAAAAGACTGATATGTAGGATAAAGCAAAAATCGTAATTCTCATAATCATTAATACCGGATCTGTCTGTCTGTTCTTGTCTTGTATTGTGCTGGCTTTTTATGACTATATTTAAATATAGTGACAGTCATTGGTGTAGTAATATACGTTAAATACTAGAACTTCTCTAGTCGACACTATAGGGACCATATCATGCATGACCTTGTTTTACGGTTTTTATGATTCTTTCATTATTGAAGACCCTCCAGCAACTATCAAGATGAAGAACAAGAATAAAAACTTTGACCATTGACCATTTGTATTTTTTTCTATACCTTGACATTGTGTGCGATTAGCAAAATTGAAATGATTTGATACCGGGAAATTGGTGGTCTTACTTTAATTTAAACCATGTCAGCTATCTAGTTTTATCCACAGACGCTTGGGTTTCAAAATTATGATACAGTTACTTTTTAAAAAAAAAATTTTGTTGATTAAGATATTCAATTTTCTATATTTATAATACATATCTATCATTTCTGTGCATATCTCACCTACAGAAAATACCTAATTTTGCAATCCATACTAAATCCATTGGATGTTGGATGTGTACGGATTGATAGTTTAGTCTTAGTTGCATGATTTTTTTATTAGTTGTTAGTGGCTTTGAACTAGCTGTCAGATAACTGCGAGTACTCTCAGATCTGTTCATTGTGTCTTTTTGTGTCGGGATGTATAAGTACCGGGCCACGTCCACTTGTATTTTTGTCCATCTGATGAGTTAAGCCTTTTTCAACTGATTTTTATAGTTCGTTCTTATGTTGTACTGTTATACCACTGCCCCAGGTTAGGGGGAGGGTTGGGATCCCGCTAACATGTTTAACCCCGCCACATTATTTATGTATGTGCCTGTCCCAAGTCAGGAGCCTGTAATTCAGTGGTTGTCGTTTGTGTATGTGTTACATATTTGTTTTTCGTTCATTTTTTTTTACATAAATAAGGCTGTTAGTTTTCTCGTTTGAATTGTTTTACATTGTCTAATCGGGGCCTTTTATAGCTCACTATGCGATATGGGCTTTGGTCATTGTTGAAGACCGTACGGTGACCTATAGTTGTTAATGTCTGAGTCATTTTGGTCTTTTGTGGATAGTTGTCTCATTGGCAATCATACCACATCTTCTTTTTTATATAAGAAAAATTGGGTATGGTTTTATATACAAGAAAGGCAGTTTTGTATTCTTTGATATTAAGTTCAATTCTCCACACTGTAAATATACCTGACGCCTGACGCGTCCGGACGCGTTCAAAATTTGTACACCGAATGTTCAATATTTTAACGTCATATGTTAATGCTTAGAGACGTGTTCAAAGATTTAACGTTTGTGTTAAAACTACTAACATGTGTGTTCAGACACAGTGAACACCAGTGTTCAAATTCTGATGTAAAAAAAGAAGACAGTCGTTTGTCCGATTTTCTATCCTTCTAATTGGCAAATTCAAAAAGAAATTCTTTAAAACATATGAATGTATACGCAGGATGATGATCTGTGAATTTTTTACTAATATTTTAGTAATTGGGAAATATTAAACTTCCAAGCTGGCATATACAGGATATATGTATAGTTTATGAACTTGTTTTATTATTATTACTAGTTTTACTTACAAGTGACAAAATAATGCATATCAATTAGGCCTGTTATGATGATATCGTAATAAAAATATGTCGATGTTTATCTTATTTCATGATCCGTTCAGTTTATTAACATTACATGTTCAATCAGTGTTCAAATCGCTCGAAATTTTGAACACCTCGCGTTAAAAAAAAATATACCAGGGTACCAAATACCGGAAACAGATATCGGCTGGTGATTTAGGCGGTTTAACGAAAAATGGATACACATAAGGAAGAGAACTGGAGAAGGGACTTCTATCCCACATGAACATGAAAGAAGTGAGTAACAAATTAGGATAATCTCAATAGGTAGTTCGATGGCTTCCTTGTTATTTTCTCATGTCAGATATATATTTGTCAAATATTCATAACTGTTATATCCAAATATTCAACAAAATAAAAGACGAATTAAAGAACAGGATTTAGATTAAACGTTCATAACAAATGATTTCCTAAACTGATGAATAACCAGTCTGTGATCGTCTGTCTGTTATACAGAATAAATGATGATTGTTGCCAAGTTATCCACGTATATTAGCTGAAGATCGCTGAACACTAAGTGTTAAGAACTCTAACATCAAGTGTTCAAAAATGAAACACAAAGGCATTAAAAACTGAACACCACACATTCAATTGATGAACACTAGTGTAAACATTTGGAACACCATTTCAGTTGACTTAGAAAATGCACTCGTTTTTTTTTTATTTGCAGGAATCGTTAGATTGAAATGTTTGAATTAGGAACCGGTAGCCAATAATCCCACGAAGGTCATTTTTGCATGCTATAAAGTGTTGGAAAAAAAAAGATATAAAAAAAGGTATGACAATATATGTTTATTAATAGCTTATGTGGGTGTATCATTTCTATATCTGTATACCTTAGGTCAAGAAATCGACTTTTGTAATTTATAATGTCAAAACTTGCATTTCAGTGCCATAGAATATCAATTTGTACTCTAGACGTAGTATATATCGAAATTAAAGCATAACAATCATTGCATAATTTGATGTTTTATAAAAAAAATATCTCTTCTATTAATTCTAAATTTTATTTTGCAGGATATATAGGCTCATAGACATTACTTGTTGTGGATGACTTTGACATTTGGAAGTTGATAACAACACATAAAATGCCACTTAGTTGATAGCTTTAAGTGAAGATGCACTGAAAAGTGGAGCGTTCATTGTATGTGATCGTACAAGAACTCTTGGAATTTGCAAACTTTTAAACTTTCATTGTGACAAATATCTATATCATAAACTATCTACTTATCATTTTTACATGCTTTTTCGGTTAGGATACACATGATGTAGCAACTATCTTTTCATGTAGGGGTAAATACTTATTTGTGATGTGAAGTCAATTTAAAAACATTATGTATGTGCTTTCACTGACTGTTACTTGTGATATCATAAGTTATTCTTGTGTACTTTTTTTTACATGTCTTACATATATGCTCATTTGATTATATAAAGAATTACTTGTTAAAATATGTTTTATTGTTATATTTTGCCTGATTCAATATAGTTTTTATAACAGTTTAATTAAGTTTAGTATTTATGGAACATTATGTACGCTTGAAAATAGAACATGTTCTACATTTGAACACCATCACTTTGAACACCTATGTCAACTGTTCTGAATGTTAACATCTGGTGTTCTGGATCTTAACATTTCTGGTTTTGAACATGTTCAGTGCGTTCAAAAAGTGTTACATGGCTGTTGAACGCGTCGACGTATTAAGATTTTGAACATTCGGACACGTTAAATCGTTGAACACTAATGTTAAGGTCTCTAACATCAAGTGTTCAAAAATGAAACACAAAGGCATTAAAAACTGAACACCACACATTCAATTGATTAACACTAGTGTAAACATTTGGAACACCATTCATTACACGTTCAAAAAGTGTTACAAAAAAGCGTTCAAGCAGTGTTCTATTTGTTAACACTTAGATTTACAGTGCATGCAGAAACGACCACTTTTTTCTGTGTCCAGTAGCATCGTATATTCTTAAAATATTCTCGCATAATGCCTGGACATCGATGGACAGGCAACATTACACAGTGTGACACGTTTACAAAAGACTAGTCATTATGTAGGACAATAAATGAACAAAAGACAAACCCGGGACACAGAAGTACAAACAATATACCACCAACTCTGAGAAGCAATAGTAAAATAGAAACATGGATTACGAAACATATGCAGGGGCGACATCAGAGAGTGAAGTGAACTTGCTTCTTGCAAGACACTTTCAGTGAAAACAATTTGATATGAAGACAATCATATGAAGACAATCTTTTGTTTTATTATTTTTTTTTAAATTTAAAACATGAGGCATTTGCCTCATTTGCCTCAATGTAGTTACGGCCCTGATGTAAGGTATTTCCTGTCTAGATCCCTGATAAAGTAATGATATCTCCTGTCTAGATCTCTGAGAAAGTAATGGTATCATCTGTATATATCTTTGATATAGTAATGATATCACTTGTCTAGATCTCAAATAAAGTAATGATATATTCCGTCTAGATCTCTAATAAAGTAATGATATCTCCTGTCTCAGGGTTGGCAAAGTATTAGCCGCCCGGGAATTCCCGGGATGGACAATACTCCCTGAAATGGGTAATGCTGGGCAGTACTGGGCAATATGATTGTTTAAGCTTATTTTAACACAAAATAGTAAAGACTTGTTGTAGTTTCGTAGTATTATAGCTTAATATACACATTTCATATAGATAACCATTGACAGTAATTTCTAGAAGAATGAAAAATTCAATTTCATTCTCTTCTATGTAGACAGAATACAAGATTTGCGTATTTTAGGATACCTAGATTGTAAATTACCAAGCATGCATTGTTTCAATAATCCAAACTTTCATTTTATTGCACTGTTTAATCTCTGATAAAATAATGATATCTTCTGTCTAGATCTCTGATAAAGTAATGATATCTCCTGTGTAGATCTCTGATAAAGTAATGATATATCTTGTCTAGATCTCTGATAAAGTAATGGTATTTCCTGTCTAGATCACTGATAAAGTAATGATATCTCCTATCTAGATCTTTGATAAAGTAATGATATCCCCTGTCTAGATCTCTGATAAAGTAATGATATCTCCTATATAGGTCTCTGATAAAGTAATGATATCTCCTGTCAGGATCTCTGATAAAAATTCTAACTTTATCCATAACTGTCATGGTGTTAACTATATAAGTCCAAGGACAATATCTCTCCAAAAAACTGACCGACAGAAAATTCAAATTTTATCTGTAACTTGTCATGATAAAAATTATAACTATTCAGTACTAATTTTCAAATCTCTATCTTCAAGCACAAGCAAAAAAGTGTGGAAAACTGATTTGCCGGACTGATGAATGAACAAACAGACGGAGTGCAATTCTTCGACGTTAGAGAAGTAAAATGCTTATGTTTCAAGTAAAATAGATGCACTTCCAAGCTAACACACCGTGAACATTTGCAATAAAACAGTTATAAGGAAAGGTACTTTCTTCAAGTGATTTATTAAAAGATATTGAATGAATTAAAGCATTGAGTATTTGAATAACATAAACAATTTAATTCAATTATATAGGAAATGTATCATAGATGTCTGACATATGTCTGTTGGGGAAATATGGAAGAGGACAGTTTTCCTTTTTTAATTTGAAATAAGACAAATATCATATAATGTAAGGGACGACATCAAAAGTTCAACGAAGGATTTAAAACTTTTAAAATTCATATAGTGTTTTTTTTCACTGACCCCCTACCCTCCTCTTAACTTAATTTGGGAAAAAATGATTGACCTATAAGGATATATATATAAAATTCATGTCAATTAAACAAAACTTGTAGCAATTTTGACCCCCACCCCCAAACTATTTGAATTAAGTTTTTTTATCCTTCATTGATTTTTTGATGTCGTCCCTTAAAGAGATCACATTTATCGTCTTCATTATACACGTTATGACCAATCGAATTGTCATTTATAAAGTTTTGTAGGGGTGAAATATACCTCTGTTTGATAAATGAGCATTTTCATGTTTTTCCACTAAGTTTTGGTATTTGAATACAAAAAAAACCCACACTTTTGAACCAAATGGTACACTATACACTGATGCGCAATGCGACGTTGTGGTATTGTTATATTATCATGACAACATGTACAATATCAATATATAGTTTAATTTTGGATGTAACGGCTTACGCGTCTTCTGATTGGCTGACGTTATTTGGTTATTAGCCCATAGACATAACTTAGTCATGTGACCGTGACATCATTAACGTTTTTTCATGGTGTTCTATACGGTTAAAAATGGAATTTAGAATTAGATTATAAGAAATGACTGTAATATTTTGTCTGTCTATTCGAAATAACATATATATCTTCATAGACAGAAAAAATGTTACACTCATTCCTTATGTCACCGTCGTATTTATGTGCATAAATGGTTAATTGGTTATTCATCAGTTTATTTATTTCATTCTTTCATTCATTTATTCCATTTTCTGTTTCATCATACTCATTATGACGATTGACTGAGACTGACGACATTTCTAATATACGTCACTGCACAATTTCATATACACGTCACTACACACCTGAACGATTTAAATAGAATAAAATATTATTGCACGAGCGCGGGAAAATATATGTACGCTTTATTTATATATAGAAATTTAGTATTTCATTAACTGAATAGCCGCCTTTCAATGCTGACGCTTAAATGCTTAAGCAATATTTACAGGTTAGTTAATTTTGTTATTTGAAAAATATTATTTAGTTTCTCGATAGAGTTTCATTCATTAAAAGTGATATGGAAATATTATGATAGTTTTATCATAATCTGCAATACGGCTTTTCCGTACCTTTTACATAGTTTAATAGTATAGTTCAAAATTACTGAATTACAGCTAGAAATTGTTTTATTGGCGATATTAATTCCTGGCGTAATTTTAAAGTGCTTTGTCGAATTCATTAGTCCGTCAGTTCTTGTCTCATTGTAGTTTGTGGTTTTATATTTATATTTTGAATGGATGTAATTGTTTCCGAATTTGTTGAAAGATTTGTATATGTTGAAACAAATGTAGATTTACAGTTAATAAAAGTGGTACTAAAGTCACTGTCTAGTATACGCCCCCCTTTATTTTTGCCGATCAATGCATTTGTATCGGGACATATGTTTTGCACCCCCCCCCCCCCTTTGCCCTGGGTGCCCTGGGTTAGCACCCCCCCCCCTTTCGAAAATTCCTGCATCCGCCCCTGTTGGTAATGAATGTTTAGAAAATATTCATATTTTGCGCAAACCTACGAATTAAATTAGTTTGGTGGATGTTTAATTTTACACCGATAACAAAGGGAAATTGTTTCATTCATTTATATATTCATAATATTGTGTTGGTATGACTGTCGATAACGTTCCAGTTGATTAGCTCCATAGTACACATTTTCGTTGTGTGTTTACAATCATCCCACATGTCAATTCATTATACATTCCGCGGTGGATTCGACTGGTATTGATATCAATGAAGTAAACAATAGTGTATTGAACCATGACAGCATTTTATTAGATTAGAGCTGAAATTTAAATGATTTAAGAATAGCAATTATAACAATTAACATTATTTATTAGAAATATTTGATTATAAGTATTAGATATTCTTTATATTGTTTAGTATTACTTATAATTATATATATTTAAGATGCCATAGTTTATCTTATTACTTATATTTTTCAGTTTGAATTTTTGTGTGCATTGTTGCATGAACACCTGGTCCTTGCACTGTCAGATTTCACATGCACATTAGATCATTTGACGGTAAGTTGACATTTTCATCATCATCATCATCATCATTTTCATTATTTGTGTTGTCTTTCATATGTGTCTGTTTGCGTTTTGTATTGTGTCCCGTTTTATATATTGTACTCTGTTTTGACTAGGGCTGAAGGAAATGCATCGGGTTCCGTAGTAGAGGGTAATGTTAAATGTCATAAACCTAATATGACCGAGACCGATATTGCAAAACTGGTAGCATTTTTGTCTAAACATGGTAAATATAAAGAACTTACTAATGAGGAGAATGACTTAATATCTCGGCACGGGACGTTTGCGCTTCAAAACATAGGACATTTGCGCTTTTTACATAGGACATTTGCGCTTTTTTTTTTTATATATATCTATGACTTCCCTCCTCTTTTATCCGGGCTTGGGACCGGCAGGTTTGACCTGGCAGAGTTAAAGTCATTCTTTATTGTTAAAAGTTTAAAAATCATTTCATAGCACATTCATGTCATAGCACATTGTTGATATATGTTTAAAAGTTTATGTACAGCTAAAAGTAAACATTCTTATGAAATAAAATCAAGTACTGTCATCACAATTTCAGGTCAGTGTAGATTGATATTTGAAGCCCAATGAGTGAACAAATTTTGCTCTTGTTATCTGTCCTGATTGGTACTTAGCCCACATCTCAAAGAAAGGACCGAGTTTCTCCTTCTCAATTCTTGATTGGGGAGCCTGTTCATCAATGTACCGAATCTTAATATAATTTACTGACTGTTGTTCAATAATGTTCTTCAATAATATAAAAATGGCAGGATGAGTCATGTAAAACTGTGCATTGTAGTGATCATGGAAGGATTCTGGTCCATTTGTTGTACGCTTACTGTAAGATGGCTGTTCATCGTCCGTTTTAATTCTTGCATTACAATTTTTAACAGTACATCTCCATGAAAGGTCTCCAATTTTTAGGGTTTGGTCAGTCAGTGGGCCCCCACTTATGAAAATTTCTGGATCCGCCACTGTTTTCACCGATTTAAGTCTATAGGAGTGAGATTGAGGGAAAAGGACTGAATTGAAAATTGAGAAGGGATATTGACATTTGAATCAGGAACCCCATGTCCAACCGTCTTGAGGCAATACACAATTTTCTGTATGAATTCTGAAGGGGAAACTTTCTAGCTTCACGCGAAACAAAAAATGACAAACAAATCTCTAAGGGTAGTCTCAAAAGAATAAGTTGATACTAGTTGTGGGAAGACAAATATAATTATGGCCACAATATATCAATCAAATTTAAGGTTTATTACGAGTCCAATCTGTATGTATTTGTATTACGAAATTTTTTAAATATACTAATATCAAAACTGTAAAAATACGGTATACTAGTACTCAAGTCCGAATAGAACAAACGTCGCATTTTAATAATTGTATATACCAAAAGAAAACGTCGTCCACAGTCAAAATGTGTGTTTTATATTGCATTTTTAAAAAAATGCCGGGATTTTGATGCAATGAGTCAAAAATTTTACAAAAAAATCCAGACTTTACTACAGAAATTTTCGTTAAAAAGTTTTAGACATACAGTACCCAGTTGCTTGTCCATGGCGCGAAGTTCACGAAAAATACTAAACAACATTTAGAATAGATAAAAACGTGCTAAGTCACCGGAGTCGAGTGCACCGTAGATTTTTGTCTGGGTAAATATCCGTCGGAAAAGTAAAAAAAAAAAGACAATAAAAGCGTGGTTATATTTTTTATATACCGCTTTAACTCGTGTCTCGTAATTAAAACACTATTGCAAGCAAATATTTACTTCAGCAAGCTTATCATTCCTGCGGGAGTGTCCATCAAAGGCTGTCGTGCCATAAAAGCGCTTAATTATCGCAAAGCTTACACTGTATAATATCTGCATTTCTCTTAAACTCAACGACGCCATGTTTTTTACATGTTTTATGTGCTCTGCTGTCTAAACCACTTTTTTTACAAAGAAAATGAAAAAGAGGACCGGAAGATGTCCGAGTTTAAAAAAAACCAGTAATGGACCTCTTCTGGCTCTCTCCCGATGAACAAAAAAACACGCCCCTGCAGGTGAGCGGTGTACAGTTCAAGGTCAAATCTAAATTATCTCTTTTAAAGATGAAAAAAGAAAGAAAATGATTAAACATTTTTTTGAAAAAATAGGTTTGAGCAAAATTGATTCTTTTTTATTATCATTTCTTGAAACAAGGCATGACAATCAATACTTTTTTTTGTCAAATCTCGCAACGGGATTTCCTGTTTCGCGCGCTTTCATTGATTGTATTTCATGATGTACGAGAAAGACGCCATAGTTATATTGCTCCTAGCTAAAAGACTTATTACGAAGATTCAGTGACAACTACATATTTACAGTGAGTTTATAAGATAAAAAGGAACATTTACTGTGGCAACATCCAAATTGAATTGTTGGGACAATAATGAAATTGAGAATGGAAATGGGGAATGTGTCGAAGAGGCAACAAGTTGAACAACCCAACCATAGAACAGCAGGGTTTCCGCTGGCGGTCGCCATTTTCGCAATTTGCGAAAAAATAATAATTGTGGCGATAAAAATTCGTCATTTGCGAAAGAATTTGGCGAAAGAAATATATAAACCGATTTATTTTCCTCCATCTTGTTTATTTACTTTTTTTCGAGTTTCTCGGACTTTACCTGATCAGACAATACTCGGAATTCATCTTGACCTCATTAAGATTTAGACAGAAAATCAATAATCAGCTGATTGCATTTTATAGCTATCGACAACAAAGGACTAATTAATAAAGGTGTTGATTGAATTGTTTCACAAAATGATATGGTCAAATGGCTTCCGCTATAAATGTCACATACAGAATTTATTTACATCTTTGCGAAGCACGTGTTTGAAGCAAACTTTTGACATCTCTCCCTTTAAAGATAGTTTTGAAAAGAAAGCTGTTGTTGTGACGAAAATTGTTCAAAAGCAAGAAAAATCTCCGATTTAAAACTTTAATTCTTTTATCCTTTGACTTTAATAAAGTCGTTTGAGTGACACATGCACGTGTTTCAAGCATAGTTGTACATCTCAACTTTTTCATTTACGATGGTCAAGAAAAGAAAACTGTCGTTATGAAAAAATCTATCCAAAAGGCTGTGAACAACATCTCGAATGAGAGTAACCCTTCAATGTAATGACTACACATGAAATGAGGGATCAATTTCATGTGATAAAAGCTTTTGTTTTGTTGTAAAAATTACTTCTTAGTACAAAAGGGCACAACAGGAAAAATATCTTTATGTTACTTGGCGAAAAAAATAATAAAGTGGCGAAAAATATATTGTTTTGGCGAAAGAGGTGGCGAAAAAAATAATTGACCCAGGGGAAACCCTGGAACAGGCAACAGTAGATGTTTATTAATTAGACATGGCAAAAAGTTGTCTTTTTGGGAATAATTTTAAACCATTTTTTTTCAAATTGGGAATTTCTCCAGGGGAAAAAGCCTGTATTCTCCACTAATTTAAGGTTCCACTAAAGTCAAAATATAGGACACTACAAACATATCTAAACTTTGCCTGTATTTTTCAACCTATATTGAATAAAGTCCTAAACTATGTGAACATATGTTCATTTAAACATACTCTACATATACACACTGTAAAAATAGTAAATAAACTTGAAATTTTTATGTTGTGGTCAAACCGGTTTTGGGGGTGAACACTAAATTTTCCAAAAAATCTGGAGGCCTATGAGATGACATAATTTGTTTAAAATTGGTATAGACGAATACTGTTACATGTAATGCAGTACAAGCTAGTGTTTATTTGTCAAATAAATATGTTTCAATGACATTTTTGTCCAATTTCTGTATTGTACCTTTGATATGCGTTCACTTAGATACTTGAATTTAACTGAAACTCGTATATCAATACATTTTTTTAAAAATCAACATTAGCTTGTACTGCATTATATGTTACAGTATTCATTCATACCAATTTTAAACAAATTAAGTCATCTCGCAAGCCTCCAGATTTTTTGGAAAATTTAGTGTTTACCCCCAAAACTGGTTTGACCACAACGTAAAAATTTCAAGTTTATTTACAATTTTCAATGTATATGTTAAGTATGTTTAAATGAACATATGTTCCCATAGTTTAGGACTTTATTCATTATAGGTTGAAAAATACAGGCAAAGTTTATATGTTTATGAAGTGTCCTATATTTTGACTTTAGTGGGACCTTAAGGCAAACAATATCACTGAAAATAAAGGCTGAATGTACTAAATATTTTTACTACAGGGTTGAAAAGTAATGTGTATATGTCTCTGATAAAATATAATTGCATAAAGTTAACGTTTTCTGAAGACTATTTATTTTTAGGTCATGGTTCTAGAGGCTTCCTCACAAATTTATATAAAAATTCAACCATAACATGTGTTTACTTTTGCACATGTGAAAAAAATTTCTGACAAAAGACAGATTTCTCTTGTCAAAGGGGATTTATATTTATATTGCACTAAATTATTCAGAAAGAGTTGTATTCAGTTAAGATTATATTTCTGATTCTGTGAGCAATTATAGTTTTATCAAATTCTCCCGAACAGCAACGAACTGATCTTGTCAACTGAGACTTGTAAATTTGAACTATTTGAATAAAAGGGCATCTAATTCACATGATAAAGGAAGATTATAATTAAAGACAACAATTTATCAAGAAATAATTTATTTTATTCAGTAAAAACAAAATCTTCTTGCAAGATTGTAAATTCGCAACTTCCAGATCCATTTCCTGTCAGAGTAACATTGAAAATATTCGATTGCACATGGTTATGAACAAATCTACCTGAATATTCTTATCAGATATTCGATTACATGATGAAATTAACATTGAGCATATAGGTAAGGTTTTGGTAGTACAGACAACTACAGCGTAAAAAAACTGTGCCACTTCACATGTTTCACTTCTTTATGTTCGTAAAATCAGAAGATAAAAACAGAACATCGAAGATCGATTAACTGTGTCTCTTATGCGCTTTCTTTTAATCTTATTCACAGTTACTTTCAAACGCAAAGACGACAAACATTAAGTTTTATACAATGACGGATTGGACACGAAAAAAATCCGCCAAAAAAAAATTCTTCTAAAAAACGTCAAAAAAAAGAATTTGAGTCGGCGGGTTTGTTTTAGGTCGGTCGCGTTTGGGCAAACATACAATCTTTTTATTTTGGCCTAATGCATTTCATTTCATAAAAAAAAGGATTTTTATTTATTTTTTAGAGATAATTATCGACTCCTAGGAGTCGATATTAAGAATTAAACGATGGACAGTTAGTGTGTGAATTTTTCTTGCTTCCTGATTGGAAGATATTACGAGACTTGATTAAATCAAAGTTTATTGATTGGTTAGGACAATCCAAACCTAGTAAATGTCCTTCAATCCCGTAGAGTATTGGATTTGTGCTCTCTATTTTAGCAATTAGATTTTGCCTGGTCATTAGGGAGCTACCATTTTATTTTTATGGGGGGGCTAGGATGAAAAATTTTGTCCTGCATTTTTTTTTTAGCTGTAATCTCTGTCCTGCCTATTTATTTTTCACTCTGTTCGGTCCTGCCTTTTTTTTTTAGTTTATCCTGCCTTTTTTTTTACCTAAATTGTCGTCCTGACTTTTTTTTTTTGCAAGCGTCTCATCCTGCCTTTTTTTTTACTCAAAACTCCTGTCCTGCCTATTTTTTTCAAATTTCATCCTAGCCCCCCCCCATAAAAATCAAATGGTAGCTCCCTTAATCATGCATATTCATGATATTGGTACACAGGTAACTTTTATCTATAAATAGTCGAATCTTCTGGAGTTTCGTAAACAACAACGTTAAACGATATATACTACTTCATAACGTGTGACCTCACATGTGTGGTAAAATTTGTTGATTGATGCACGTGGCTATTCTAGTAATTTATGAATTAATCTACAAAGCGAAAGCACTTTCCATTTTCATCAGCAATGAGTCGACTAGCCCTTTTTGAAAGGCTAATGCTTGTGTTTTTGTTAGGGTCGGCGGGAATAAAAAAAAGCATGAAAAGTCAATTTTATTTTTTATTCTGCAAATCGGGAAAATCGGGTTGGCGGATCCGTAAACCAACATTTAATTAAAAAATCCTAGCCTTATGTTTTAATAACTTATATTTTAAACCAGAATGAATGACTTTGTCAAACGCTTTTTCGAAATCAACAAAGCAAGCATAAAGTTTCCCACCTTTCATACTGGTGTACTTGTCCAATAGATTTTAATACAAACATGTGATCGGATGTCCTACTTTCACTTGAAAAATCTGACATGGATTTATGATATTATTTGTTTCTAAATATTTTTCAAGCCTTTTGTTTAGTATTGAGTTGAATAGTTTTCCTATACACATATTTATTGTAATACCACTGTAGTTTTCAGGTTTAGATGGATCCTCAGCTTTAAAAATTGGACAAATATATGCTGATGACCATTTTTTTTGGATATATTACTGAAGAAAATACAAGATTAAAAAGTTTTTGAAATAATGGAGCCAAAATACTAGCACCACTCTTCAGTATTTCATTTGGGAGGCCATCTAAATTGACTGCCTTTCCACATTTTAACTTACAAATAGTGTATGGAAATCAATCTATACAAGTATTTCCACCATATACATGGGGTTTGGTCTCAACCTGTTATGTACAGAGTATTGGAATTTGTAAAGAATTGTCTCCAATTGTATACTAATATTAGAATAATTTCACTATTTGTGTCAATATCTTTTGACTGTTTTGATAATTTATTTTCAGGCTTCCAGTCCAGCAATTTACAAACTATTAAGGAAGGCAACACTAGATAACACGCTGGCAGGCAACACTAGCCAAAACATTGTGGCAGGCAACACTAGAAAAGATAATGGTAAGCATCTTTTGTAATTAATTCTCTCATTGTCTCTCAACCTCATTTTAATCGGGGGATAAAGTTAAAAACAAAAAAGTCTATTCCTTAAATGTCAATTTATTGATTAAATGCCAGCTAAAGTGCCTAGAGTGATTCATCTACAACACTAAGTTGAAAAAATTACTATCCTGTTGATCCAATATTTTTGTAGTGTATCTGCCACAAGTTGGATTCAAACTCACAACCTCTGTGAGTATTGACAGTATACAGTAGTTGACTATTTGGACACCTCGGTCATTAATGTCAATTTAATATTAATCATACATGTAAAGTCTTGTCCTCAATTTCAGTGCAATTTAAAAAATGCATTTATGAAAAAAGTGCCTACTATTTTGGTTTTGCCTGCAGCATCCTACAGTAGGATGCAAAATTTTGTTTACTATATATAGTTAATATTTATGCACCCAATATAGCTAATTGGGGCATTAAGTGTCACTTTTGAGGTTTGTCTTTCTGTATTCTTCTGTCCCATTTTCCACTCCCCGCTCTTGCTTAAGTTGCCTTAAATTTTATAAAACTCATACACAATGAACAGAACCACAATGCACAGAGATCAATTTCGGGCAGTGAATCATTTATTGTTCTAGAGTTATGTCCCTTTTTTACTTGGTAAATTTTTATTGCGAAGCTTGAGTGTCCTCAGACACGTTCCTCTTAATCTTTTATTATTTAGGCACCACTTACTTTATTTTTTCTTGGAATATTGTCAAACAGCTGAAGCTTTTTCATTTCATAATAAAAAAAAAACCAGTATCCCCTACAATGTTTATGCCCCACCTACGATAGTAGAGGGGCATTATGTTTTCTGGTCTGTGCCTCCGTTCGTCCGTCCGTACAGGTTAAAGTTTTTGGTCAAGGTAGTTTTTGAAGAAGTTGAAGTCCAATCAACTTGAAACTTAATACACTTGTTCCCCATGATATGATCTTTCTAATTTTAATGCCAAATTATAGTTTTCACCCCAATTTCATGGTCCACTGAACATAGAAAATGATAGTGCGAAGTGCAGGTTAAAGTTTTTGGTCAAGGTAGTTTTTGATGAAGTTAAAGTTACATCAACTTGAAACTTAGTACACATGTTCCCTTTGATATGATCTTTCTAATTTTAATTCCAAATTAAAGTTTTGACCCCAATTTCACGGTCCACTGACCATAGAAAATGATAGTGCGAGTGAGGCATTCGTGTACTATTGACACATTCTTGTTAAACTTATTTCACTGATGTATAGATTTTTTTAGTCAACATTTACATGTAACTAGTTTTATTTTTATACATCTGCAAAAAATTTAAAATATTTGGTCGTATATTGGTATCATGTTTTATTGATGCCAGCATCTTCAGAAGACAGATGGTTTCCGGATAATATCTTTTTACCTTTTCTACCTGATAAAAGGCTGTATAATTTCAATCAATTGTACATTTCGTTGAGGCCAATTTCCAGAAAATTTGATTAAAGGAATAATAACTCTTTCGTAAGTCACATGGTATCTCTCAAAAAGTCGTACGACATGCTGAATTAAAGTGCAAAAAAAATGTTTAGTTTAAGCGGAAAAAATGTTGTACAGACATAAAGTTAGAAAAATAGAACATAGTTTTAGTGTAAATGTAATGCATGAAGACTTTTGGAAACGTACTAGGTGAAAACTTTTGGAAACGTACTAGGTGAAAACTTTATACAGAAAGATGTAAAAACTTGCCAGATAGGTAGAAATATCTATGCTTGAAACACCGAAAAATGGTGGATTTTTAAAGAATTTTGGTCGGCAAAGTCAAATAAATGGCCCAAGTTTATGTAAAAGATGTGGTGTTCACTACTGCTTACAGAATGATCGAACTTTTAAGAAAGAATTTTCAGTGAATATATTTCATGTATTTAATGAAAATCTGTTATGGTTTAGTTCCCAGGCTAAAAATGTAACAAAAGCAGAGAGAGAGAAGAAAGGGGACAAAAGGGGGGGGGGAAGGGAATTGATTTTCTTATAAGCTCAATAATGCATTTCAGTTGTCGTAACTCTAAATGAAAAACAGCCTTTATATTACACATCTTTTGGTGGTTCAGGAAAATGAAAAAAAATTGTGGAGAACTGTTAGAAAAAAATGATACTGCTGAAAACTTATGTTATCCCTTATTGAAAAATCGACCTTTTTGCGAACTGTTCTGCCGCAAACACTGCGGTAAGGTTGCTGCAAATAATTTGCCGCAACAACACTTCGACTTTTTACCATGCAAATGAAGGTTGCAGCAGACTTGCTGCAAAGTTTTATAGCCTTATATAGTTTGTGGTGAACTTCTGGCGACTATTTGTGGTGAATCTCTGGCAAACTTTGATAGCCTTATATAGTTTGTGGCGAACTTCTGGCAATTTTTGGGGTGAACTTCTGACAAACTTCCAAAGCTTTATATAGTTTGCAGTGAACTACCGGCAAATCAAGTGACTATGGTTATTTTTGTACTAATAATAGCAAACTTACATGCAAAAACTGCCTAAATTAACTTCCAAAGAGATGATCAATGATGCATGGCCTGTTTCAAGAACTAATTGAATCATATATAACTCAGACATATTTCATATATAACTTCCATTTATTTTTAATATGAAAACACGAACATTAAACTAACTTCCCTCCTGTTATCAAAGGAACAGGAGGGAAGTTAGTACTTGGAGCATGCTCAGTATGCTATAAAGTTTGTAGAAGTTCCAGCAAACATAAGGACTGCTTTAAAGTTTGTTTACAAAGTTCCTTTAAATTTAAGAATGTTAAGAGTTAAAATGTGACAACCTTGCGGCAACTTTTAACATATGTTTGTGGACAGTTTGCTGCTATCGGCAAACACGGGTGAACAACTTTCAGGTCTTCTGGCGAACTAAAAAGATTGCTGCAACCTTACCGCAAGGTAACATGCAGCAATGTTTCTCTTTTCATAAGGGATGTAGAGGTTTTGAGTTTCTCTAAATTTGAGTTGAAAGAAATTGATTTGTTATAAATATAAGACATTTATTTTTTAAACTGTTATATAGAGCCAAAGATCCATTTCCTTTATTTTATTAATACACATGTTCTCAGTAATGAAGTCTGCAGATGATTTATTGCAGTTAAACTTCACCCTGAATTTTAGTTTATGAATCATGGAAAGAATTGACTTTAAACTTTTATCTTTTTAAACCCTAATTGTTCCGTAGATTCCTTTTAAGCAGCCATTGAAATTAAGGTAAAAATTTTGAAAAAAATATGAAATATTGGATTGGAGTCGAATGCACCCACACGAGCGGGTTCGAACTCACAACCTCAGTGTTGACTGGCTAGTGATTACAGTAGTAACTAATTAGACCACTTGGCCACCGAGGCCCCCTATATTAAATTTGAATATAAAGATCTAAGTATTAAGGATCATGAACAGTCGAGCCTGTTTTAAGCATGTCACTGATGGGAAGTGTCAAAAGAGGTTCTGAAATATTCCCAGTCCAAAAAAAACAAAACGTGGCTGGGATTGAAACGTGGTTAAGTGTTACAGTTGGAAGATTTATTGTTCATGTTAGCAGACAAATATTAAATGGTGGATTCTTGCTCTGTAAATTTGAAGACATTTAAAGGTGTTGATACTTTTGGCTAAATAAGTTGGTGAATTGCTTTTCAGTGGTATTAATTGAAGGTTATTAGGCTTTTGACGATGTGAATTTAAGCATGGATGCAATTTGGGTACTCCTCATTACAGAATCATGGATAGTTTGGAGGTTGATTTAAACCCACTTTTGTATGACTCAATATGGATTCAAAATTAAATTGGTGTACCTATACAATAAAGAAGGGTAGGGCTACAAAATAAACACAGTATGGACATTTTTTTCTTGATCATAAAAAAACGTAGGTGAAAAAACTGTCAAAATAGGTGCAATTTGGGTACCGTCACGTTAGAGAAAATTCTTGATATGGTATCCAAGAGACCGTTAGAGATAGTTGACCTCTTAAATAAGGGTGGTGACCTTAAGGCAGGTTTGACTGTATATGATTATTTTTTTTCACATCTAGAATTTTTGTTAACAATAAAACATGTAAAGAATGACTTTCAATCAACACGATCATTAACAATCCTTGTTGCAGAAGTTTCTTTTTAAGCAGCAACTGTTTTTTTAAAGGAAATATCTACATGCATGCATGAGATGCATTGAGTGGAATAATTAGCAAGGAGACATGAAATTCATTAACAGGTATAATTGGATTGATGCTACACAAGAAAAGTTCACAATGGTAAAAATTGAAGTCTCTTTTGTCAAATTATAGCTCTCAGCTGGTCCTTGCTGACGGTTTCTAGGTGATGGCAAGTATTGAAGCACAGCGCCATATCAGTGTTGTATCCTTCTTCTGGTTCAGTTTGTTAGGTGTGATTGTTTGTTAGGTGTGGTCACCTTTTGAGTTATCTATTTAAAGAGATTGCCTACATTGTGGAATGTGAAATTAAGGGATAATGCTGGATTCTTTTTATCCTTGATAAGTGCCTGTATGAAGTCTGTCTTAAAAGGGGCATGGTTCCCATAGCAATGTCAACATTTTTTATTTTAGTTCTCTTTTAAATTTTTTAATGGTTCTTCTATGCCATTTTTTTCCTTTTTTCAGATTTAAAAAAAAATCTCACTCTTCAACATTATTTCATTATTTAATTAGTTATAACCTTTTTTATGGCCCTGCAACGAAGTTGTCGGTGCCATATAGTTTTACCCTTGTTCGTAATTCCGTCGTTCTGCAATGCCTTCAGATATTAGACTGATTTTTGGTATGTGAGTTAACCATGATGAGTTACAGATCAAGTTTAAGTTTTGTTCCGCTCTATTAATTTTTGCCAAAATTACGGGCTTTGAGAAATTGTTGAAAATCAGTTATACAGACTTTTTTCTGAACACCTTTAGATATTGGGCTGATTTTTGGTATGTGAGTTAACCATGATGAGTTATAGGTCAAACTTAGGTTTTTGTTCTGCTCTTTGAGATTACAGTTAAACAGACTTTTTAGTCATATAGTTTTACCCTTGTTCGTAATTCCGTCGTTCTGCAATGCCTTCAGATATTAGACTGATTTTTGGTATGTGATCAGTTAACCATGATGAGTTACAGATCAAGTTTAAGTTTCGTTCTGCTCCACTAGTTTTTGCCGAAATTACAGGCTTTGGACTTTTGAGAAATTGTTGAAAATCACTTTTTTTCTAAACACCTTCAGATATTGGGCTGATGATATTTGGTATGTTAGTTAACCATGATGAGTTATAGGTCAAGCTTAAGTTTTGCTCCGTTCCGATAAGTTTCGCTGAAATTACGGTCTATGGATTTTGATAAATTATTGAAAATCAGTTATACAGATTTTCTCTCTTTTCCCCTCCAGATTTTGAGCTGATTTTTTATATGTGAAATTACGGTCTATGGACTTTGATAAATTATTGAAAATTAGTTATACAGATTTTCTCTTTTCCCCTCCATTTTTGAGCTGATTTTTGATATGTGAGGCTACCATCACGTTTGTGTCCACATGTGTTTATATTGAAATTGCAGATTTTTCTACTTTTTGGGACGGGGCCATTGGTGTCGCTTTGACACATCTAGTTCTCATTCTGAATTAGTATTTAGGTCTGCAGTAATGCCTTTAAAAATTTAAATTATTATTTTTATTCCTTTAAATTTCCAGTTTATTAATTTTGAAATATTATATCTCTTTTGACTTTTTAATGATCATGAAAAACTTTGATTTTGGCTGCACAAAGTTTTGGTCTCTTGCAATCTTAATGAAGGTTATTCCACTAATCAGTTAGCTACACTGAAAATTGTTTTGCATCAATTCATTTAAGTTTATAAAATAAAAATTTCTTTAAAAAATTGTACTTATGTCCCTCCATATCTAGTACTTCATTTAAAAATCTTTTCATTCTATGAAGTATCAACACTAACCTGGGGGTTTACTAACATGATACTTCCTAAATAGGTTGTTAGGTATTCAAGTGGCGTGATAGATGGCACAAGGGAGAGAAAGAGATTGGTGTATGACATTCTAGTAAGGGTTTGGGGTACTAACCAGATGGAGGGATATGGTTGCTTTTTATTCATTAAGTATGTGTGCAGAATAGCATGTATTGGGTTGAGACTGACTGTCATTAGTAAATAACTTTCATAAGACAGAACGTGCCATAAATTTAGTCTTACATGATTTTAACTTCAGATAAATACCTAATACCTACAATTCAGAATGGGATCCTTCTGGAGCACTTGAGATCACCCCTAGTTTTTGGCAGGGCTCATGTTTATTCTTTAGTTTTCTATGTTGTGTCATGTGTACTATTGTTTGTCTCTTTGTCTTTTTCATTTTCACCATGGCGTTGTCAGTTTATTTTAGATATATGAGTTTGACTGTCCCTTTGGTATCTTTCTTCCCTCTTTTAAATAAGGAATCTCTTTGGGGTGATGAAATGTAAAATTGGAAAAATGTTCTCTCTTCAGGTCAACATAGTCTTCAACAAAGATAGGCATCTATACAATATGTTAAGTGTTTATAGATTAAAATAAGTCGACAAAATTTACTTAATATCTATAAAGAAAAAAGTCACAAAATTTACTAAATATAAAAATATCTTTTAAAAGAAAAAAGTTGACAAAATTACTAAATATCTGTAATGAAAGAAATCCACAAAATTTACTAAATATCTCTAAAGAAAAAAGTCTACAAAATTTACTAAATGTCTGTAAAGAAAAAAGTCTACAAAAATGACTACAGTAAATACCTATATTAAAAGAAAAGAGTCTACAAAATTTACTAAATATCTAAAAAAATAATTAAAATTCTTGCAATTAAATAAGTTTAAAATTTTTAATTCAGCAAAAGATTTGGGCTTTCACCAACTTGATGTGAATGATATTGCATTATTACATAACTTGCTGGCTTCAAATTTCTTTTTTTTTACAAAAATATAAAGTATATCCAAAGTTAACACTGGCAAGTCGAGTATAACAATGTATCTAACACTGCATAAACCTGCATACCTGCATAGGATAATTAGCATTGCATATATAAATTAACATGTAAAGCTTATGCTGGCTTGCTGATGTTTTCTTTCATTGTTCTATTCAATTAACCCCTAGCCCAATATAGCAACATCTATTTAAAATTGACCTGGGACTGGGATTTTGGGCAGGTAGGGAGGAATAAGGGAAATACCTTGGCCTGGGATTTTATGGCTTAAAGAAAGGGGAGGGGAAACTCAGTGACTCTTGTGAAGTGGGGAGATCAAAGGAATGGGGAAATCCAGGGCCTGGTGTATTTGAGGAGATAAAAGATGGAGAAGGTTACATCCACGGGCTGGTGAACAGGGGAGATAAAAGAATGAATGGGGAAAGAGTTGCTGTCCATTGAATGAAGTAAGTTATGTGTTAATGTTGTAATCACATTGTTGTGATGAGTTTATTGTTGCTTTGAAGTTTGTGGAGCACAAATACCCCAGTACTTTTGGATAAAAATAATAATGAAAAAATATTCCGGTTTAAACTTTCAGTTTTTAATAAAATATTCCAGTGTTCAAATTAACCATTAGAGTGGTCTTTCTTAAAGTCGTCAAACAAGAACCAAAGTGTACCTTTTAAACTTTAGAATATCAATTGAACATTTAATAAGAAACCTTTGGTTTTAACATTTATGCGTGTTTCGGAATTCCTTTCATTAAAATTGAGTAAAAAAAATTCACTCTATTAAAACAATTTTGTGTTGTAAAGAAACCCACAAAAACATACAATTAAGTACTTAACCTAAAGTATAGAAACTTGTTTTTGTTGGAGACTATATTGACCTCTTGGGTCCCGGTTTTTTGTGTTGTTTAGTTCCTGTCTCTATAACATAATCCCTAAAGTCATTTTCTATTACTAATGGCCAAGGACAAATTATAAAAAAAACCACAATAACCAAGTCCTTTATATTAACTTATAATAAGGAATCTCTTTGGGCCGTGATGAAATGTAAAATTGGAAAAATGTTCTCTATTCAGATCTATTCACGTTTAGAATTTTGTTTACATTTGTTCTTTTCATTTCGATTGACCATTATTTTTATATTCCAATTTTAATTTGATGGGGAACAGATAAATGGCCATCTTCCTTTTAAAATCAATTTATCACCAATTTAATTTCTTATTTTTGTAACACATGCAGTTGACATTTCTATAGGAACCAACTACTGTTAACCAACTTATTTTGTGGACCTTTGAATTGTGTTGTCATTTCTATCATATTTCGCAGCTGATATTTTTTTTTCGTGTATCGCCAATTCTATTATATTTCACTTAAGATTTTTTTTCATGTAAATATAAGAAAGACGATGAGGTATGATTGCCAATAAGACTTTACTCTTCTAAAGAGACTTAATGACTCAAAAAATTAACAGCTTAAGGTAACTGTACGACCGTCAACGATGAGCAAACCCCAAACCGCATTGTCATCCATAAAAGGCCACAAAATCACATATGCAAAACAATTCAAACGAAAAAACTGATATTTTTTTGTGTATCTCCATTTCTATCATATGTCACTTAGAAATTTTTTTTGCCATATATATATATATATATATATATATATAAAAGATATGGTATGATTGCCAATGAGACAACTCTCCACAAGTGACTAAATAACACAGAAATTAATTACTATAGGTAACTGTATGGCCCTCAATGATGAACAAAGCCCAAACTGCATAGCTATTTAGGCACAGAAATCACATGTAAAACAATTCAAACCACAAAACTTACGACCATACAGACATTTCTATCATATTTCTCAGCTGATATTTTTTTCACATATTGCCATTTCTATCATATTTCACGAGACTTTTTCTGCTTTTATATTAAAAAAAAAGAAGATGTGGTATGATTGCCAATGAGACAACTCTCCACAAGAAACTCAATGACACAGAAATTAACAGCTATATGTAACTGTACGGCCCTCAATGATGAGCAAAAACCAAAGTGCATAATCAGCTTTGATAGGCCCAGAAATCACAAATGTAAAACAATTCAAACGAACACACTTAAGGACCTTTTAGCCATTTTTAGCATTTTTGGATAAATATCGTGATTATCTAATTTTTCGGATTATTTCGCAATTCTATTTTGAAATACTCATGATTTATATTCGGCTTACTAGTCTTCTTAATAAATTGTCCAAAAAATGAGTTGGTTCACAGTATGCTCCTCTTCTAGTCTTGGTCATCCCCCTGTAGCAGTCTCAATAATCCTTTATTCCCCGCCCCTGCTTAGTCAAAGTTACAGACTTCAAAATTGGTATTGCTATTCGTTTACTACCCAAAGAAACCTAAAGAGAAAGAGCAAAGACAAGTTGGCTTTGAAAAAGACTAGATGAATCTTCATCCTATCTAGTAACTGTTCCAAAAATGACTCAGCATATGTTTTAAATGATATGTGTGGGGTAATTAACGTCAATGAGACAGCAACTTACCAAATTTGGCCAAGACACATAGTAACTAAGTTAACATACTGTCTTCAACAATACAAATATGGAGATCTGATATGATTGCCAATAAGACAAACTCTTCATCAAATCCACATGTCAGAGATTGATGCAGGGTCTTTAATAATGGAGCAATGACCTAACATATCATATTCAAATCACATTTACATATAAACATCAGATGTGGTATGATTGCCATTGGTACAAGTATGTTGCTGGTGTTAGATATCCATCCTATTGTCCATCTTTACATATGAAGTAGACTTGATTTAGGTGCTTCTTAGGGAAAACCAAGGATCTTGCATTGTACTTTTACTTCACAATCCCCAATTTAGGCATTTTTTATTTCAAAATTCAAAATTACTTTTTTATTTTTTTTTATTATTGGTTTTCATTTATATAAAGATAATTCAAAGTTGGATGACATTATTGATTCCTTCTGTAATTCATATATAGCTAGTTGTAAGGAGCATCCGATATAGGAAGACTGGCCAATATCTTGACCTTAGCCTGGGGGTTGTTGGTGAGGTCAGTTGGGAACTATAAAAAATTACAACAAAGGAGACTTTTTTTTCTGATTGTGAACCTTCTATTATTATGTAGCAATAATCCAGGTACACTTGTATATATGGATTTTGTATCTCCATGTTGATTATTCCACTCTTTGAATGTGCTGTATTTGTTTCCCCAATAAAATGTTTTCTGTTTTTAAAGGATATGACTGAACCAAGGGTTGGTTCTTAATGATAAAAGTTGTAAACAGAATAATTACAAAACAATGTGGTATGATTGTCAATAAGACAACTCTCCAAAAGAAACCAAAATGAATAAAGGCAACAGTTAGTATACCGCTGTTCAAAAGTCGTAAATCGATTGAGAGAAAAATAAACAAATCTTGGTAACAACCGAAATGGAGGGAAACAGTCATTAACTATAAGAGGAAAACAACAGAACAACAGAAGCATTGAAGTACAACAAAAATAAATGGTAATGGAACATACATAGAAACGACAAAAATGATATAACAATTAACAACTATAATTTTCTGTATGACCTTCAACATTGAGAAAAAGCCATATGGTATAGTCAGCTTTTTAAGGCTTAAAAAATGACAAATACAAAACAATTCAATTGGGATTTAATATGAAAACATAATTGTAAAAAAATATGAAAAAATAATATGAAAACATATATCATCCGTCATTGTCGTCGTTTAATTTTTACCAAAATCTTCTCCTCTGAAACTACTGGGCCAAATTAAACCAAACTTGGCCACAATCATTATTGGGGTATTGAGTTTAAAATATGTGTCCGGTGACCCGGCCAACCAACCAAGATGGTCACCATGGCTAACAATAGAACATAGGGGTAAAATGCAGATTTTGGCTTACAATTAAAAAACCAAAGCATTTAAAGCAAATCTGACGTGGGGTAAAATTGATTATCAGGTCAAGACTTATCTGCCCTGAAATTTTCAGATGAATCGGACAACTTGTTGTTGGGTTGCTGCCCCTGAATTAGCAATTTTTAGGAAATTTTACTGTTTTTGGTTATCTTGAATATTATTAAAGATAAAGATCAACTGTAAACTTCAATAATGTTCAGCAAAGTAAGATTTACAAATAAGTCAGAATGACCGAAATGGTCAGTTGACCCCTTTAGGAGTTATTGCCCTTTATAGTCAATTTTTAACCATTTTTCGTAAATCTTGGTAATCTTTTACAAAAATCTTCTCCTCTAAAACTTGGCCACAATCATCTTTGGGGTATATAGTTTAAGAAATGTGTGGCTTCACCCGGCCAACCAACCAAGATGGCCACCATGGCTAAAAATAGAACATAGTGGTAAAATGCAGTTTTTGGCTTATAACTCAAAAACCAAAGCATTTAGAGCAAATCTGACATCTGACAATTGAGTTAGTCTAAATTTTTAATGAATTAGTAACTAGATTTTTAATAATTAGATTTGTTATCTTCAAAGAAGAAAAGAAAGTATCCAAAACTATTAATCTTTAATTATTTGCAAAACAGAAATTTATAATGTCTTCCAAAGATAACTTGTCCTGAGTGTGTTCCAAAGAAAACTCCTGAGATCTGAAAATTGCTGTTCAAATAAAAAACAATGCGTGAAACTTTAAACATTTTTGATGTTTCAAACAATAACTCAATTCTTTTCATTGCACATTATTTGTTGGCGCGTTTGTGTGGTGTAAAGATTTGAGTTATTCTGAATTTTTAATGAATTAATAATTTGATTTGCCATCTTCAAAGAAAAAAAGTAGATATATTCAAAACTTAATCTTTTATCTTCAATTTTTAAATCATAATCCATTGTACAGCATTTTGGACTGTTAAGAGCTGGACAAGACAACCAAAGCGTGTTATGGTGCTGAAAGTACCATTATTGTAAACTGGACTTCTACAATCCATTTGAGGGTGTAGTAATATCTGCTACTATTTCCTCCCTAAGGGCGTTGTAACGGACATTAATTAAGGCTTAGAAAACAGAGTTCTAGATAATAAACATTGAGGGTGGGATTATTTTGATATTTTTATGACCCCTGCCTTTAAGTCTTCTAAAGTTATCATATATAAAACAAAACAAAAATTGGAATGGCAGTTTAAAAAGTATAGGTCCTTTCTGTAGGGACAGTGCAACTCTGCATGTTAAAGAACCCTTTCCACAAATCTTTTGAGGTGTCATAAGTTACTGTATGGGCTTCAACAATGAGAAAATCCACTAACATTACAATTTTGCAATATTTTGATTGAGAATGACTTGTTTATACCTCCAAACTTTAACACCTGATATTTTTATTATCTAGAGCTCGTGAATTAATAATTTGATTTGCCATCTTCAGAGAAAAAAAGAAGATATTCAAAACTTAATCTTTTATCTACAATTTTTAAAACATAATCCATTGTACAGCATTTTGGACCATTAAGAGCTGGGCAAGACAACCAAACCGTGCAATGGTGCTGAAAGTACCATTATTGTAAACTGGACTTCTACAGTCCATTTGAGGGTGTAGTTTTTCTCCCTAAGGGCGTTGTAACGGACATAAATTAAGGTTTAGAAATAAGAACGTCACAACAACAGTGACATCTACATATAGAGAGGTAGCAGGAACGCCTCTTGTGCAATTCTTAACACCTCCATATACTCCATCCACCATCTAAAGCTGGTATGACACAAGAATCAATAGTGTTGAAAAGTAAAAAGCAATATGATTATTGTAATCAAGACTTCTCCAGTTCACTTAAAGGAATGTTACTGTGATACAGGGTTTTCCATCATTAAGAGCTGGGCACGACAAAAGAACCAATAATAGTGAAATTAGCATTTTGGTAATTTCGACCTTTCCAGTCTTGTTTATGTCGGTTGAAATCATTTGAAAAACAAAAATTTATAATGTGTTCCAAAGAAAACTTGTCCTGAGATCTGAAAATTGCTGTTCAAATAAAAACAATGTGAACATTTAACATTTTTGATTTTCAAACAATAACTCATTTCTTGTCATTGCACATTCTTTGTTGGCACTGGGGTATATTTAAAAAAAAAGAAAAAAAGAAAGAAAAAAGAATGGACAAAAAATAAATATGTTACTGCGGAAAGTTTGTGTGGTGTAAACAATTGGGTTAGTCTGAATTTTTAATGAATTAATAATTTGATTTGTTATCTTCAAAGAAAAAAAGAAAGTATCCAAAACTTTTAATCTTTTGCAAAACAGAAATTTATAATGTCTTCCAAAGAAAACTTGTCCTGAGATCTGAAAATTGCTGTTCAAATAAAAAACAATGCGTGAAACTTTAACATTTTTGATGTTTCAAACAATAACTCAATTCTTTTCATTGCACATTCTTTGTTGGCGCGTTTGTGTGGTGTAAAGATTTGAGTTATTCTGAATTTAAATGAATTAATAATTTGATTTGCCATCTTCAAAGAAAAAAAGTAGATATTCAAAACTTAATCTTTTATCTTCAATTTTTAAATCATAATTCATTGTACAGCATTTTAGACCATTAATAGCTGGACAAGACAACCAAAGCGGGTTATGGTGCTGAAAGTACCATTATTGTAAACTGGACTTCTACAATCCATTTGAGGGTGTAGTAATATCTGCTACTATTTCCTCCCTAAGGGCGTTGTAACGGACATAAATTAAGGCTTAGAAATAAGAATGTCACAACAGTGATGTTGTCTACACATAGAGGTAGCGGGAAAGTATAGGTCCTATTTGTATGGACAGACAGTGCCACTCTGCACGTTAAAGAACCCTTGTCACAACTCTTTTGAGGTGTCAGTAGGAAGTGGCTTGTTGCATTAATAGGCTAAATTTCTGTCCAAAAATATCCTCCTCGGTTGGCAGTCAAAATTACCCCTCCCTTCACCATAGGATTGGACCACTTTATAGAACCTACAAATTGATTTGTTGTGATATCAAGAGATGTGAGACAACTATCCTACAGAGACCAAATGATGTTAATGTAAAATAGGTTGCTGTATGGGCTTCAACAATGAGAAAATCTACTAACATTAAAATTGTGCAATATTCTGATTTAGAATGACTTGTTTATACCTCCAAACTTTAACATCTGAAATTTTTATTATCTAGAGCTCTGTAAAAAAAAAAAAATATATAAAAAAGAAAATACCAAAAAATAATATGAAAGCAAAATAGAAAACAGAGTTCTAGATAATAAACATTGAGGGTGGGATTATTTTGATATTTTTATGACCCCTGCCTTTAAGTCTTCTAAAGTTATCATATTTAAAACAAAACAAAAATTGGAATGGCAGTTTAAAAAGTATAGGTCCTTTCTGTAGGGACAGTGCAACTCTGCATGTTAAAGAACCCTTGCCACAAATCTTTTGAGGTGTCATAAGTTACTGTATGGGCTTCAACAATGAGAAAATCCACTAACATTACAATTTTGCAATATTTTGATTGAGAATGACTTGTTTATACCTCCAAACTTTAACACCTGATATTTTTATTATCTAGAGCTCGTGAATTAATAATTTGATTTGCCATCTTCAGAGAAAAAAAGAAGATATTCAAAACTTAATCTTTTATCTACAATTTTTAAAACATAATCCATTGTACAGCATTTTGGACCATTAAGAGCTGGGCAAGACAACCAAACCGTGCAATGGTGCTGAAAGTACCATTATTGTAAACTGGACTTCTACAGTCCATTTGAGGGTGTAGTTTTTCTCCCTAAGGGCGTTGTAACGGACATAAATTAAGGCTTAGAAATAAGAACGTCACAACAACAGTGACATCTACATATAGAGAGGTAGCAGCGGAAGGCCTCTTGTGCAATTCTTAACACCTCCATATACTCCATCCACCATCTAAAGCTGGTATGACACAAGAATCAATAGTGTTGAAAAGTAAAAAGCAATATGATTATTGTAATCAAGACTTCTCCAGTTCACTTAAAGGAATGTTACTGTGATACAGGGTTTTCCATCATTAAGAGCTGGGCACGACAAAAGAACCAATAATAGTGAAATTAGCATTTTGGTAATTTCGACCTTTCCAGTCTTGTTTATGTCGGTTGAAATCATTTCTGAGATCTGAAAATTGCTGTTCAAATAAAAACAATGTGAACATTTAACATTTTTGATTTTCAAACAATAACTCATTTCTTGTCATTGCACATTCTTTGTTGGCACTGGGGTATATTTAAAAAAAAAGAAAAAAAGAAAGAAAAAAGAATGGACAAAAAATAAATATGTTACTGCGGAAAGTTTGTGTGGTGTAAACAATTGGGTTAGTCTGAATTTTTAATGAATTAATAATTAGATTTGTTATCTTCAAAGAAAAAAAGAAAGTATCCAAAACTTTTAATCTTTTGCAAAACAGAAATTTATAATGTCTTCCAAAGAAAACTTGTCCTGAGATCTGAAAATTGCTGTTCAAATAAAAAACAATGCGTGAAACTTTAACATTTTTGATGTTTCAAACAATAACTCAATTCTTTTCATTGCACATTCTTTGTTGGCGCGTTTGTGTGGTGTAAAGATTTGAGTTATTCTGAATTTTTAATGAATTAATAATTTGATTTGCCATCTTCAAAGAAAAAAAGTAGATATTCAAAACTTAATCTTTTATCTTCAATTTTTAAATCATAAATCATTGTACAGCATTTTAGACCATTAATAGCTGGACAAGACAACCAAAGCGGGTTATGGGGCTGAAAGTACCATTATTGTAAACTGGACTTCTACAATCCATTTGAGGGTGTAGTAATATCTGCTACTATTTCCTCCCTAAGGGCGTTGTAACGGACATAAATTAAGGCTTAGAAATAAGAATGTCACAACAGTGATGTTGTCTACACATAGAGGTAGCGGGAAAGTATAGGTCCTATTTGTATGGACAGACAGTGCCACTCTGCACGTTAAAGAACCCTTGTCACAACTCTTTTGAGGTGTCAGTAGGAAGTGGCTTGTTGCATTAATAGGCTAAATTTCTGTCCAAAAATATCCTCCTCGGTTGGCAGTCAAAATTACCCCTCCCTTCACCATAGGATTGGACCACTTTATAGAACCTACAAATTGATTTGTTGTGATATCAAGAGATGTGAGACAACTATCCTACAGAGACCAAATGATGTTAATGTAAAATAGGTTGCTGTATGGGCTTCAACAATGAGAAAATCTACTAACATTAAAATTGTGCAATATTCTGATTTAGAATGACTTGTTTATACCTCCAAACTTTAACATCTGAAATTTTTATTATCTAGAGCTCTGTAAAAAAAAAAAATATATAAAAAAGAAAATACCAAAAAATAATATGAAAGCAAAATAGAAAACAGAGTTCTAGATAATAAACATTGAGGGTGGGATTATTTTGATATTTTTATGACCCCTGCCTTTAAGTCTTCTAAAGTTATCATATTTAAAACAAAACAAAAATTGGAATGGCAGTTTAAAAAGTATAGGTCCTTTCTGTAGGGACAGTGCAACTCTGCATGTTAAAGAACCCTTGCCACAAATCTTTTGAGGTGTCATAAGTTACTGTATGGGCTTCAACAATGAGAAAATCCACTAACATTACAATTTTGCAATATTTTGATTGAGAATGACTTGTTTATACCTCCAAACTTTAACACCTGATATTTTTATTATCTAGAGCTCGTGAATTAATAATTTGATTTGCCATCTTCAGAGAAAAAAAGAAGATATTCAAAACTTAATCTTTTATCTACAATTTTTAAAACATAATCCATTGTACAGCATTTTGGACCATTAAGAGCTGGGCAAGACAACCAAACCGTGCAATGGTGCTGAAAGTACCATTATTGTAAACTGGACTTCTACAGTCCATTTGAGGGTGTAGTTTTTCTCCCTAAGGGCGTTGTAACGGACATAAATTAAGGCTTAGAAATAAGAACGTCACAACAACAGTGACATCTACATATAGAGAGGTAGCAGCGGAAGGCCTCTTGTGCAATTCTTAACACCTCCATATACTCCATCCACCATCTAAAGCTGGTATGACACAAGAATCAATAGTGTTGAAAAGTAAAAAGCAATATGATTATTGTAATCAAGACTTCTCCAGTTCACTTAAAGGAATGTTACTGTGATACAGGGTTTTCCATCATTAAGAGCTGGGCACGACAAAAGAACCAATAATAGTGAAATTAGCATTTTGGTAATTTCGACCTTTCCAGTCTTGTTTATGTCGGTTGAAATCATTTGAAAAACAAAAATTTATAATGTGTTCCAAAGAAAACTTGTCCTGAGATCTGAAAATTGCTGTTCAAATAAAAACAATGTGAACATTTAACATTTTTGATTTTCAAACAATAACTCATTTCTTGTCATTGCACATTCTTTGTTGGCACTGGGGTATATTTAAAAAAAAAGAAAAAAAGAAAGAAAAAAGAATGGACAAAAAATAAATATGTTACTGCGGAAAGTTTGTGTGGTGTAAACAATTGGGTTAGTCTGAATTTTTAATGAATTAATAATTAGATTTGTTATCTTCAAAGAAAAAAAGAAAGTATCCAAAACTTTTAATCTTTTGCAAAACAGAAATTTATAATGTCTTCCAAAGAAAACTTGTCCTGAGATCTGAAAATTGCTGTTCAAATAAAAAACAATGCGTGAAACTTTAACATTTTTGATGTTTCAAACAATAACTCAATTCTTTTCATTGCACATTCTTTGTTGGCACGTTTGTGTGGTGTAAAGATTTGAGTTATTCTGAATTTTTAATGAATTAATAATTTGATTTGCCATCTTCAAAGAAAAAAAGTAGATATTCAAAACTTAATCTTTTATCTTCAATTTTTAAATCATAATTCATTGTACAGCATTTTAGACCATTAATAGCTGGACAAGACAACCAAAGCGGGTTATGGTGCTGAAAGTACCATTATTGTAAACTGGACTTCTACAATCCATTTGAGGGTGTAGTAATATCTGCTACTATTTCCTCCCTAAGGGCGTTGTAACGGACATAAATTAAGGCTTAGAAATAAGAATGTCACAACAGTGATGTTGTCTACACATAGAGGTAGCGGGAAAGTATAGGTCCTATTTGTATGGACAGACAGTGCCACTCTGCACGTTAAAGAACCCTTGTCACAACTCTTTTGAGGTGTCAGTAGGAAGTGGCTTGTTGCATTAATAGGCTAAATTTCTGTCCAAAAATATCCTCCTCGGTTGGCAGTCAAAATTACCCCTCCCTTCACCATAGGATTGGACCACTTTATAGAACCTACATATAGAGAGGTAGCAGGAACGCCTCTTGTGCAATTCTTAACACCTCTATATACTCCATCCACCATCTAAAGCTGGTATGACACAAGAATCAATAGTGTTGAAAAGTAAAAAGCAATATGATTATTGTAATCAAGACTTCTCCAGTTCACTTAAAGGAATGTTACTGTGATACAGGGTTTTCCATCATTAAGAGCTGGGCACGACAAAAGAACCAATAATAGTGAAATTAGCATTTTGGTAATTTCGACCTTTCCAGTCTTGTTTATGTCGGTTGAAATCATTTGAAAAACAAAAATTTATAATGTGTTCCAAAGAAAACTTGTCCTGAGATCTGAAAATTGCTGTTCAAATAAAAACAATGTGAACATTTAACATTTTTGATTTTCAAACAATAACTCATTTCTTGTCATTGCACATTCTTTGTTGGCACTGGGGTATATTTAAAAAAAAAGAAAAAAAGAAAGAAAAAAGAATGGACAAAAAATAAATATGTTACTGCGGAAAGTTTGTGTGGTGTAAACAATTGGGTTAGTCTGAATTTTTAATGAATTAATAATTAGATTTGTTATCTTCAAAGAAAAAAAGAAAGTATCCAAAACTTTTAATCTTTTGCAAAACAGAAATTTATAATGTCTTCCAAAGAAAACTTGTCCTGAGATCTGAAAATTGCTGTTCAAATAAAAAACAATGCGTGAAACTTTAACATTTTTGATGTTTCAAACAATAACTCAATTCTTTTCATTGCACATTCTTTGTTGGCGCGTTTGTGTGGTGTAAAGATTTGAGTTATTCTGAATTTTTAATGAATTAATAATTTGATTTGCCATCTTCAAAGAAAAAAAGTAGATATTCAAAACTTAATCTTTTATCTTCAATTTTTAAATCATAATTCATTGTACAGCATTTTAGACCATTAATAGCTGGACAAGACAACCAAAGCGGGTTATGGTGCTGAAAGTACCATTATTGTAAACTGGACTTCTACAATCCATTTGAGGGTGTAGTAATATCTGCTACTATTTCCTCCCTAAGGGCGTTGTAACGGACATAAATTAAGGCTTAGAAATAAGAATGTCACAACAGTGATGTTGTCTACACATAGAGGTAGCGGGAAAGTATAGGTCCTATTTGTATGGACAGACAGTGCCACTCTGCACGTTAAAGAACCCTTGTCACAACTCTTTTGAGGTGTCAGTAGGAAGTGGCTTGTTGCATTAATAGGCTAAATTTCTGTCCAAAAATATCCTCCTCGGTTGGCAGTCAAAATTACCCCTCCCTTCACCATAGGATTGGACCACTTTATAGAACCTACAAATTGATTTGTTGTGATATCAAGAGATGTGAGACAACTATCCTACAGAGACCAAATGATGTTAATGTAAAATAGGTTGTTGTATGGGCTTCAACAATGAGAAAATCTACTAACATTAAAATTGTGCAATATTCTGATTTAGAATGACTTGTTTATACCTCCAAACTTTAACATCTGAAATTTTTATTATCTAGAGCTCTGTAAAAAAAAAAAAAAAATATATAAAAAAGAAAATACCAAAAAATAATATGAAAGCAAAATAGAAAACAGAGTTCTAGATAATAAACATTGAGGGTGGGATTATTTTGATATTTTTATGACCCCTGCCTTTAAGTCTTCTAAAGTTATCATATTTAAAACAAAACAAAAATTGGAATGGCAGTTTAAAAAGTATAGGTCCTTTCTGTAGGGACAGTGCAACTCTGCATGTTAAAGAACCCTTGCCACAAATCTTTTGAGGTGTCATAACTGTATGGGCTTCAACAATGAGAAAATCCACTAACATTACAATTTTGCAATATTTTGATTGAGAATTGACTTGTTTATACCTCCAAACTTTAACACCTGATATTTTTATTATCTAGAGCTCGTGAATTAATAATTTGATTTGCCATCTTCAGAGAAAAAAAGAAGATATTCAAAACTTAATCTTTTATCTACAATTTTTAAAACATAATCCATTGTACAGCATTTTGGACCATTAAGAGCTGGGCAAGACAACCAAACCGTGCAATGGTGCTGAAAGTACCATTATTGTAAACTGGACTTCTACAGTCCATTTGAGGGTGTAGTTTTTCTCCCTAAGGGCGTTGTAACGGACATAAATTAAGGCTTAGAAATAAGAACGTCACAACAACAGTGACATCTACATATAGAGAGGTAGCAGGAACGCCTCTTGTGCAATTCTTAACACCTCCATATACTCCATCCACCATCTAAAGCTGGTATGACACAAGAATCAATAGTGTTGAAAAGTAAAAAGCAATATGATTATTGTAATCAAGACTTCTCCAGTTCACTTAAAGGAATGTTACTGTGATACAGGGTTTTCCATCATTAAGAGCTGGGCACGACAAAAGAACCAATAATAGTGAAATTAGCATTTTGGTAATTTCGACCTTTCCAGTCTTGTTTATGTCGGTTGAAATCATTTGAAAAACAAAAATTTATAATGTGTTCCAAAGAAAACTTGTCCTGAGATCTGAAAATTGCTGTTCAAATAAAAACAATGTGAACATTTAACATTTTTGATTTTCAAACAATAACTCATTTCTTGTCATTGCACATTCTTTGTTGGCACTGGGGTATATTTAAAAAAAAAGAAAAAAAGAAAGAAAAAAGAATGGACAAAAAATAAATATGTTACTGCGGAAAGTTTGTGTGGTGTAAACAATTGGGTTAGTCTGAATTTTTAATGAATTAATAATTAGATTTGTTATCTTCAAAGAAAAAAAGAAAGTATCCAAAACTTTTAATCTTTTGCAAAACAGAAATTTATAATGTCTTCCAAAGAAAACTTGTCCTGAGATCTGAAAATTGCTGTTCAAATAAAAAACAATGCGTGAAACTTTAACATTTTTGATGTTTCAAACAATAACTCAATTCTTTTCATTGCACATTCTTTGTTGGCGCGTTTGTGTGGTGTAAAGATTTGAGTTATTCTGAATTTTTAATGAATTAATAATTTGATTTGCCATCTTCAAAGAAAAAAAGTAGATATTCAAAACTTAATCTTTTATCTTCAATTTTTAAATCATAATTCATTGTACAGCATTTTAGACCATTAATAGCTGGACAAGACAACCAAAGCGGGTTATGGTGCTGAAAGTACCATTATTGTAAACTGGACTTCTACAATCCATTTGAGGGTGTAGTAATATCTGCTACTATTTCCTCCCTAAGGGCGTTGTAACGGACATAAATTAAGGCTTAGAAATAAGAATGTCACAACAGTGATGTTGTCTACACATAGAGGTAGCGGGAAAGTATAGGTCCTATTTGTATGGACAGACAGTGCCACTCTGCACGTTAAAGAACCCTTGTCACAACTCTTTTGAGGTGTCAGTAGGAAGTGGCTTGTTGCATTAATAGGCTAAATTTCTGTCCAAAAATATCCTCCTCGGTTGGCAGTCAAAATTACCCCTCCCTTCACCATAGGATTGGACCACTTTATAGAACCTACAAATTGATTTGTTGTGATATCAAGAGATGTGAGACAACTATCCTACAGAGACCAAATGATGTTAATGTAAAATAGGTTGTTGTATGGGCTTCAACAATGAGAAAATCTACTAACATTAAAATTGTGCAATATTCTGATTTAGAATGACTTGTTTATACCTCCAAACTTTAACATCTGAAATTTTTATTATCTAGAGCTCTGTAAAAAAAAAAAAAAAATATATAAAAAAGAAAATACCAAAAAATAATATGAAAGCAAAATAGAAAACAGAGTTCTAGATAATAAACATTGAGGGTGGGATTATTTTGATATTTTTATGACCCCTGCCTTTAAGTCTTCTAAAGTTATCATATTTAAAACAAAACAAAAATTGGAATGGCAGTTTAAAAAGTATAGGTCCTTTCTGTAGGGACAGTGCAACTCTGCATGTTAAAGAACCCTTGCCACAAATCTTTTGAGGTGTCATAACTGTATGGGCTTCAACAATGAGAAAATCCACTAACATTACAATTTTGCAATATTTTGATTGAGAATTGACTTGTTTATACCTCCAAACTTTAACACCTGATATTTTTATTATCTAGAGCTCGTGAATTAATAATTTGATTTGCCATCTTCAGAGAAAAAAAGAAGATATTCAAAACTTAATCTTTTATCTACAATTTTTAAAACATAATCCATTGTACAGCATTTTGGACCATTAAGAGCTGGGCAAGACAACCAAACCGTGCAATGGTGCTGAAAGTACCATTATTGTAAACTGGACTTCTACAGTCCATTTGAGGGTGTAGTTTTTCTCCCTAAGGGCGTTGTAACGGACATAAATTAAGGCTTAGAAATAAGAACGTCACAACAACAGTGACATCTACATATAGAGAGGTAGCAGGAACGCCTCTTGTGCAATTCTTAACACCTCCATATACTCCATCCACCATCTAAAGCTGGTATGACACAAGAATCAATAGTGTTGAAAAGTAAAAAGCAATATGATTATTGTAATCAAGACTTCTCCAGTTCACTTAAAGGAATGTTACTGTGATACAGGGTTTTCCATCATTAAGAGCTGGGCACGACAAAAGAACCAATAATAGTGAAATTAGCATTTTGGTAATTTCGACCTTTCCAGTCTTGTTTATGTCGGTTGAAATCATTTGAAAATCAAAAATTTATAATGTGTTCCAAAGAAAACTTGTCCTGAGATCTGAAAATTGCTGTTCAAATAAAAACAATGTGAACATTTAACATTTTTGATTTTCAAACAATAACTCATTTCTTGTCATTGCACATTCTTTGTTGGCACTGGGGTATATTTAAAAAAAAAGAAAAAAAGAAAGAAAAAAGAATGGACAAAAAATAAATATGTTACTGCGGAAAGTTTGTGTGGTGTAAACAATTGGGTTAGTCTGAATTTTTAATGAATTAATAATTAGATTTGTTATCTTCAAAGAAAAAAAGAAAGTATCCAAAACTTTTAATCTTTTGCAAAACAGAAATTTATAATGTCTTCCAAAGAAAACTTGTCCTGAGATCTGAAAATTGCTGTTCAAATAAAAAACAATGCGTGAAACTTTAACATTTTTGATGTTTCAAACAATAACTCAATTCTTTTCATTGCACATTCTTTGTTGGCGCGTTTGTGTGGTGTAAAGATTTGAGTTATTCTGAATTTTTAATGAATTAATAATTTGATTTGCCATCTTCAAAGAAAAAAAGTAGATATTCAAAACTTAATCTTTTATCTTCAATTTTTAAATCATAATTCATTGTACAGCATTTTAGACCATTAATAGCTGGACAAGACAACCAAAGCGGGTTATGGTGCTGAAAGTACCATTATTGTAAACTGGACTTCTACAATCCATTTGAGGGTGTAGTAATATCTGCTACTATTTCCTCCCTAAGGGCGTTGTAACGGACATAAATTAAGGCTTAGAAATAAGAATGTCACAACAGTGATGTTGTCTACACATAGAGGTAGCGGGAAAGTATAGGTCCTATTTGTATGGACAGACAGTGCCACTCTGCACGTTAAAGAACCCTTGTCACAACTCTTTTGAGGTGTCAGTAGGAAGTGGCTTGTTGCATTAATAGGCTAAATTTCTGTCCAAAAATATCCTCCTCGGTTGGCAG
This sequence comes from Mytilus edulis, assembly GCF_963676685.1. Classification (NCBI taxonomy): domain Eukaryota; kingdom Metazoa; phylum Mollusca; class Bivalvia; order Mytilida; family Mytilidae; genus Mytilus; species Mytilus edulis. Next base: position 52,349,864 of record NC_092347.1, read on the forward strand.
TCAAAATTACCCCTCCCTTCACCATAGGATTGGACCACTTTATAGAACCTACAAATTGATTTGTTGTGATATCAAGAGATGTGAGACAACTATCCTACAGAGACCAAATGATGTTAATGTAAAATAGGTTGCTGTATGGGCTTCAACAATGAGAAAATCTACTAACATTAAAATTGTGCAATATTCTGATTTAGAATGACTTGTTTATACCTCCAAACTTTAACATCTGAAATTTTTATTATCTAGAGCTCTAAAAAAAAAAAAAAAAAATATATAAAAAAGAAAATACCAAAAAATAATATGAAAGCAAAATAGAAAACAGAGTTCTAGATAATAAACATTGAGGGTGGGATTATTTTGATATTTTTATGACCCCTGCCTTTAAGTCTTCTAAAGTTATCATATTTAAAACAAAACAAAAATTGGAATGGCAGTTTAAAAAGTATAGGTCCTTTCTGTAGGGACAGTGCAACTCTGCATGTTAAAGAACCCTTGCCACAAATCTTTTGAGGTGTCATAACTGTATGGGCTTCAACAATGAGAAAATCCACTAACATTACAATTTTGCAATATTTTGATTGAGAATGACTTGTTTATACCTCCAAACTTTAACACCTGATATTTTTATTATCTAGAGCTCGTGAATTAATAATTTGATTTGCCATCTTCAGAGAAAAAAAGAAGATATTCAAAACTTAATCTTTTATCTACAATTTTTAAAACATAATCCATTGTACAGCATTTTGGACCATTAAGAGCTGGGCAAGACAACCAAACCGTGCAATGGTGCTGAAAGTACCATTATTGTAAACTGGACTTCTACAGTCCATTTGAGGGTGTAGTTTTTCTCCCTAAGGGCGTTGTAACGGACATAAATTAAGGCTTAGAAATAAGAACGTCACAACAACAGTGACATCTACATATAGAGAGGTAGCAGCGGAAGGCCTCTTGTGCAATTCTTAACACCTCCATATACTCCATCCACCATCTAAAGCTG